>NW_027475979.1:0-24115 GCF_051020985.1 Nomia melanderi | reverse complement strand
TAAAAGTATACAAAACTATATACAACTATATAAAACTATATAAAACTATATAAATCTGTATAAAACTAATAAAACTATATAAAACTATATAAAACTATATAAAACTATATAAAACTATATAAAACTAATAAAACTATATAAAACTATATAAAACTATATTAAACTATATAAAACTAACAAAACTGTATAAAACAATATAAACTATATAAAACTATATAAAACTATATAAAACTATATAAAACTATATAAAACTATACAAAACTATATAAATCTGTATAAAACTAATAAAACTATAAAAAACTATTTAAGACTATATAAAATTATATAAAATTATTAAAAACTATATACAACTATATATAACTATATAAAACTATATAAATCGGTATAAAACAAATAAAACTAATAAAACTATATAAAACTATATAAAACTACATAAAACTATATAAAACTGTATAAAACTATATAAAACTACATCAAAATATACAACTATATAAAACTCTATAGAGCTATATAAAACGATTTAAAACTATATAAAACGATATTAAACTATATAAACCTAACAAAACTATATAAAACTGAAAAAAACTATATAAAACTATATAAAACTAAGAAAACTATATAAAACTATATTAAACTATATAAAACTGAGAAAACTATATAAATCTATATAAAACTATATAAAACTACATAAACCTCTATAAAACTATATAAAACCATATGAAAATATATAAAACTATATAAAACTCCATAAAACTATATAAAACTATATAAAACTATATAACACTAATACAACTATATAAACCTATATAAAACTCTATAAAACTATATGAAACTATTTAAAACTAAATAAATCTAATAAAACCATATAAAACTAATAAAACTATATAAAACTATATAACACTATATGAACTATATAAAACTATACAAAACTATATACAACTGTATAATACTATATAAAACTATATAAAACTCTATAAAACTATATAAAACTATATAAAACTATATAAAACTATATAAAACTATATAAAACTATATAAAACTAATAAAACTATATGAAACTATATAAAACTATATAAAACTGTATAAAACTGTACAAAACTATATAAAACTATATAAAACTAAGAAAACTATATAAAACTATATAAAACTGTACAAAACTATATAAAACTATATAAAACTAAGAAAACTATATAAAAATATATATAAATTAATAAAACTATAAAAAACTATTTAAAACTATATAAAAGTATAAAAGTATACAAAACTATATACAACTATATAAAACTATATAAAACTATATAAATCTGTATAAAACTAATAAAACTATATAAAACTATAGAAAAACTATATAAAACTATATAAAACTATATAAAACTAATAAAACTATATGAAACTATATAAAACTATATTAAACTATATAAAACTAACAAAACTGTATAAAACAATATAAACTATATAAAACTATATAAAACTATATAAAACTATATAAAACTATATAAAACTATATAAATCTGTATAAAACTAATAAAACTATAAAAAACTATTTAAGACTATATAAAATTATATAAAATTATACAAAACTATATACAACTATATAAAACTATATAAAACTATATAAAACTATATAAAACTATATAACACTAATACAACTATATAAACCTATATAAAACTCTATAAAACTATATAAAACTATTTAAAACTAAATAAATCTAATAAAACCATATAAAACTAATAAAACTATATAAAACTATATAACACTATATGAACTATATAAAACTATACAAAACTATATACAACTGTATAATACTATATAAAACTATATAAAACTCTATAAAACTATATAAAACTATATAAAACTATATAAAACTATATAAAACTATATAAAACTATATAAAACTAATAAAACTATATGAAACTATATAAAACTATATAAAACTGTATAAAACTGTACAAAACTATATAAAACTATATAAAACTAAGAAAACTATATAAAACTATATAAAACTGTACAAAACTATATAAAACTATATAAAACTAAGAAAACTATATAAAAATATATATAAATTAATAAAACTATAAAAAACTATTTAAAACTATATAAAAGTATAAAAGTATACAAAACTATATACAACTATATAAAACTATATAAAACTATATAAATCTGTATAAAACTAATAAAACTATATAAAACTATAGAAAAACTATATAAAACTATATAAAACTATATAAAACTAATAAAACTATATGAAACTATATAAAACTATATTAAACTATATAAAACTAACAAAACTGTATAAAACAATATAAACTATATAAAACTATATAAAACTATATAAAACTATATAAAACTATATAAAACTATATAAATCTGTATAAAACTAATAAAACTATAAAAAACTATTTAAGACTATATAAAATTATATAAAATTATACAAAACTATATACAACTATATAAAACTATATAAAACTATATAAAACTATATAAAACTATATAACACTAATACAACTATATAAACCTATATAAAACTCTATAAAACTATATAAAACTATTTAAAACTAAATAAATCTAATAAAACCATATAAAACTAATAAAACTATATAAAACTATATAACACTATATGAACTATATAAAACTATACAAAACTATATACAACTGTATAATACTATATAAAACTATATAAAACTCTATAAAACTATATAAAACTATATAAAACTATATAAAACTATATAAAACTATATAAAACTATATAAAACTAATAAAACTATATGAAACTATATAAAACTATATAAAACTGTATAAAACTGTACAAAACTATATAAAACTATATAAAACTAAGAAAACTATATAAAACTATATAAAACTGTACAAAACTATATAAAACTATATAAAACTAAGAAAACTATATAAAAATATATATAAATTAATAAAACTATAAAAAACTATTTAAAACTATATAAAAGTATAAAAGTATACAAAACTATATACAACTATATAAAACTATATAAAACTATATAAATCTGTATAAAACTAATAAAACTATATAAAACTATAGAAAAACTATATAAAACTATATAAAAGTATATAAAACTAATAAAACTATATGAAACTATATAAAACTATATTAAACTATATAAAACTAACAAAACTGTATAAAACAATATAAACTATATAAAACTATATAAAACTATATAAAACTATATAAAACTATATAAAACTATATAAATCTGTATAAAACTAATAAAACTATAAAAAACTATTTAAGACTATATAAAATTATATAAAATTATACAAAACTATATACAACTATATAAAACTATATAAAACTATATAAATCGGTATAAAACAAATAAAACTAATAAAACTATATAAAACTATATAAAACTCTATAAAACTATATAAAACTATATAAAACTGTATAAAACTATATAAAACTATATAAAACTATATGAAACTAGGAAAACTATATAAAACTATATAAAACTAATAAAAATATATAGAACTATATAAAACTATATAAAACTATATAAATCTATATAAAACTAATAAAACTAATAAAACTATATAAAACTATATAAAACTATATAAAACTATATAAAACTGTATAAAACTATGTTAATCTCTATAAAACTATGTAAAACTATATAAAACTAACAAAACTATATAAAACTATATAAAACTATATAAAACTCTACAAAACTATATAAAACTATATAAAACTATATAAAACTATATAAAACTATATAAAACTATATAAAACTCTATAAAACTATATAAAACTAAATAAAACTATATAAATCTATATAAAACTAAGAAGACTATATAGAACTATATAAAACTATATAAAACTATATTAAACTATATAAAACTAACAAAACTGTATAAAACAATATAAACTATATAAAACTATATAAAACTATATAAAACTATATAAAACTATATAAAACTATACAAAACTATATAAATCTGTATAAAACTAATAAAACTATAAAAAACTATTTAAGACTATATAAAATTATATAAAATTATTAAAAACTATATACAACTATATATAACTATATAAAACTATATAAATCGGTATAAAACAAATAAAACTAATAAAACTATATAAAACTATATAAAACTATATAAAACTACATAAAACTATATAAAACTGTATAAAACTATATAAAACTACATCAAAATATACAACTATATAAAACTCTATAGAGCTATATAAAACGATTTAAAACTATATAAAACGATATTAAACTATATAAACCTAACAAAACTATATAAAACTGAAAAAAACTATATAAAACTATATAAAACTAAGAAAACTATATAAAACTATATTAAACTATATAAAACTGAGAAAACTATATAAATCTATATAAAACTATATAAAACTACATAAACCTCTATAAAACTATATAAAACCATATGAAAATATATAAAACTATATAAAACTCCATAAAACTATATAAAACTATATAAAACTATATAACACTAATACAACTATATAAACCTATATAAAACTCTATAAAACTATATGAAACTATTTAAAACTAAATAAATCTAATAAAACCATATAAAACTAATAAAACTATATAAAACTATATAACACTATATGAACTATATAAAACTATACAAAACTATATACAACTGTATAATACTATATAAAACTATATAAAACTCTATAAAACTATATAAAACTATATAAAACTATATAAAACTATATAAAACTATATAAAACTATATAAAACTATATAAAACTAATAAAACTATATGAAACTATATAAAACTATATAAAACTGTATAAAACTGTACAAAACTATATAAAACTATATAAAACTAAGAAAACTATATAAAACTATATAAAACTGTACAAAACTATATAAAACTATATAAAACTAAGAGAACTATATAAAAATATATATAAATTAATAAAACTATAAAAAACTATTTAAAACTATATAAAAGTATAAAAGTATACAAAACTATATACAACTATATAAAACTATATAAAACTATATAAATCTGTATAAAACTAATAAAACTATATAAAACTATAGAAAAACTATATAAAACTATATAAAACTATATAAAACTAATAAAACTATATGAAACTATATAAAACTATATTAAACTATATAAAACTAACAAAACTGTATAAAACAATATAAACTATATAAAACTATATAAAACTATATAAAACTATATAAAACTATATAAAACTATATAAATCTGTATAAAACTAATAAAACTATAAAAAACTATTTAAGACTATATAAAATTATATAAAATTATACAAAACTATATACAACTATATAAAACTATATAAAACTATATAAAACTATATAAAACTATATAAAACTAAGAAAACTATATAAAAATATATATAAATTAATAAAACTATAAAAAACTATTTAAAACTATATAAAAGTATAAAAGTATACAAAACTATATACAACTATATAAAACTATATAAAACTATATAAATCTGTATAAAACTAATAAAACTATATAAAACTATAGAAAAACTATATAAAACTATATAAAACTATATAAAACTCATAAAACTATATGAAACTATATAAAACTATATTAAACTATATAAAACTAACAAAACTGTATAAAACAATATAAAGTATATAAAACTATATAAAACTATATAAAACTATATAAAACTATATAAAACTATATAAATCTGTATAAAACTAATAAAACTATAAAAAACTATTTAAGACTATATAAAATTATATAAAATTATACAAAACTATATACAACTATATAAAACTATATAAAACTATATAAAACTATATAAAACTATATAACACTAATACAACTATATAAACCTATATAAAACTCTATAAAACTATATAAAACTATTTAAAACTAAATAAATCTAATAAAACCATATAAAACTAATAAAACTATATAAAACTATATAACACTATATGAACTATATAAAACTATACAAAACTATATACAACTGTATAATACTATATAAAACTATATAAAACTCTATAAAACTATATAAAACTATATAAAACTATATAAAACTATATAAAACTATATAAAACTATATAAAACTATATAAAACTATATAAAACTAATAAAACTATATGAAACTATATAAAACTATATAAAACTGTATAAAACTGTACAAAACTATATAAAACTATATAAAACTAAGAAAACTATATAAAACTATATAAAACTGTACAAAACTATATAAAACTATATAAAACTAAGAAAACTATATAAAAATATATATAAATTAATAAAACTATAAAAAACTATTTAAAACTATATAAAAGTATAAAAGTATACAAAACTATATACAACTATATAAAACTATATAAAACTATATAAATCTGTATAAAACTAATAAAACTATATAAAACTATAGAAAAACTATATAAAACTATATAAAACTATATAAAACTAATAAAACTATATGAAACTATATAAAACTATATTAAACTATATAAAACTAACAAAACTGTATAAAACAATATAAACTATATAAAACTATATAAAACTATATAAAACTATATAAAACTATATAAAACTATATAAATCTGTATAAAACTAATAAAACTATAAAAAACTATTTAAGACTATATAAAATTATATAAAATTATACAAAACTATATACAACTATATAAAACTATATAAAACTATATAAATCGGTATAAAACAAATAAAACTAATAAAACTATATAAAACTATATAAAACTCTATAAAACTATATAAAACTATATAAAACTGTATAAAACTATATAAAACTATATAAAACTATATGAAACTAGGAAAACTATATAAAACTATATAAAACTAATAAAAATATATAGAACTATATAAAACTATATAAAACTATATAAATCTATATAAAACTAATAAAACTAATAAAACTATATAAAACTATATAAAACTATATAAAACTATATAAAACTGTATAAAACTATGTTAATCTCTATAAAACTATGTAAAACTATATAAAACTAACAAAACTATATAAAACTATATAAAACTATATAAAACTCTACAAAACTATATAAAACTATATAAAACTATATAAAACTATATAAAACTATATAAAACTATATAAAACTCTATAAAACTATATAAAACTAAATAAAACTATATAAATCTATATAAAACTAAGAAGACTATATAGAACTATATAAAACTATATAAAACTATATAAAACTATATTAAACTATGTAAAACTGATAAACCTATATAAAACTATATAAAACTATACAAAGCTATATACAACTATATAATACTATATAAAACTATATAAAACTCTATAAAACTCTATAAAACTATATAAAACTATATAAAACTATGTAAAACTAATAATACTATATAAAACTATACAAAACTAATAAAACTATATAAAACTTACAAAACTATATAAAACTATATAAAACTGTATAAAACTATATAAAACTATATAAAACTATATGAAACTAGGAAAACTATATAAAACTATATAAAACTAATAAAACTATAAAAAAATATTTAAATCTATATAAAAGTATATAAAATTATACAAAACTATATACAACTATATAAAACTATATAAAACTATATAAAACTATATAAAACTATATAAAACTATATAAAACTATATAAAACTATATAAAACTATATAAAACTATATAAAACTATATAAAACTATATAAAACTATATAAAACTAATAAAACTAATAAAACTATATTAAACTCTATAAAACTATATAAAACTATATAAAACTATATAAAACTAATAAAACTAGATAAAACTTACAAAACTATATAAAACTATATAAAACTATGTTAATCTCTATAAAACTATATAAACCTATATAAAACTATGTAAAACTATATAAAACTAACAAAACTATATAAAACTATATAAAACTATATAAAACTATATAAAACTATATAAAACTATATAAAACTATATAAAACTATATAAAACTATATAAAACTATATAAAACTCTATAAAACTCTATAAAACTATATAAAACTAAATAAAACTATATAAAACTATATAAAACTTACAAAACTATATAAAACTATATAAAACTATGTTAATCTCTATAAAACTATATAAACCTATATAAAACTATGTAAAACTATATAAAACTAACAAAACTATATAAAACTATATAAAACTATATAAAACTCTACAAAACTATATAAAACTATATAAAACTATATAAAACTATATAAAACTATATAAAACTATATAAAACTCTTTAAAACTCTATAAAACTATATAAACCTAAATAAAACTATATAAATCTATATAAAACTATATAAAACTATTTAAAACTAAATAAATCTAATAAAACCATATAAAACTAATAAAACTATATAAAACTATATAACACTATATGAACTATATAAAACTATACAAAACTATATACAACTGTATAATACTATATAAAACTATATAAAACTCTATAAAACTATATAAAACTATATAAAACTATATAAAACTATATAAAACTATATAAAACTATATAAAACTAATAAAACTATATGAAACTATATAAAACTATATAAAACTGTATAAAACTGTACAAAACTATATAAAACTATATAAAACTAAGAAAACTATATAAAACTATATAAAACTGTACAAAACTATATAAAACTATATAAAACTAAGAAAACTATATAAAAATATATACAAATTAATAAAACTATAAAAAACTATTTAAAACTATATAAAAGTATAAAAGTATACAAAACTATATTAAACTATATAAAACTAACAAAACTGTATAAAACAATATAAACTATATAAAAACTATATAAAACTATATAAAACTATATAAAACTATATAAAACTATATAAATCTGTATAAAACTAATAAAACTATAAAAAACTATTTAAGACTATATAAAATTATATAAAATTATACAAAACTATATACAACTATATAAAACTATATAAAACTATATAAATCGGTATAAAACAAATAAAACTAATAAAACTATATAAAACTATATAAAACTCTATAAAATTATATAAAACTATATAAAACTGTATAAAACTATATAAAAACTATATAAAACTATATGAAACTAGGAAAACTATATAAAACTATATAAAACTAATAAAAATATATAGAACTATATAAAACTATATAAAACTATATAAATCTATATAAAACTAATAAAACTAATAAAACTATATAAAACTATATAAAACTATATAAAACTATATAAAACTGTATAAAACTATGTTAATCTCTATAAAACTATATAAACCTATATAAAACTATGTAAAACTATATAAAACTAACAAAACTATATAAAACTATATAAAACTATATAAAACTCTACAAAACTATATAAAACTATATAAAACTATATAAAACTATATAAAACTATATAAAACTATATAAAACTCTATAAAACTATATAAAACTAAATAAAACTATATAAATCTATATAAAACTAAGAAGACTATATAGAACTATATAAAACTATATAAAACTATATAAAACTATATTAAACTATGTAAAACTGATAAACCTATATAAAACTATATAAAACAGTATGAAAGTAACAAAACTATATAAAACTATATTAAACTATGTAGAACTGATAAACCTATATAAAACTATATAAAACTATATAAAACTATACAAAGCTATATACAACTATATAATACTATATAAAACTATATAAAACTCTATAAAACTCTATAAAACTATATAAAACTATATAAAACTATATAAAACTAATAATACTATATAAAACTATACAAAACTAATAAAACTATATAAAACTTACAAAACTATATAAAACTATATAAAACTGTATAAAACTATATAAAACTATATAAAACTATATGAAACTAGGAAAACTATATAAAACTATATAAAACTAATAAAACTATAAAAAATATTTAAATCTATATAAAAGTATATAAAATTATACAAAACTATATACAACTATATAAAACTATATAAAACTATATAAAACTATATAAAACTATATAAAACTATATAAAACTATATAAAACTATATAAAACTATATAAAACTATATAAAACTATATAAAACTATATAAAACTAATAAAACTAATAAAACTATATTAAACTATATAAAACTCTATAAAACTATATAAAACTATATAAAACTATATAAAACTAATAAAACTAGATAAAACTTACAAAACTATATAAAACTATATAAAACTATGTTAATCTCTATAAAACTATATAAACCTATATAAAACTATGTAAAACTATATAAAACTAACAAAACTATATAAAACTCTATAAAACTATGTAAAACTAAATAAAACTATATAAAACTATATAAAACTAAGAAGACTATGTAGAACTATATAAAACTATGTAAAACTATATAAAACTATATAAAACTGTATAAAACTATATAAAACTATATAAAACTCTATAAAACTATATAACACTATATAAAACTATATAAAACTATATAAAACTAACAAAACTATATAAAGCAGTATAAAACTAACAAAACTATATAAAACTATATTAAACTATGAAAAACTGATAAACCTATATAAAACTATATAAAACAGTATGAAAGTAACAAAACTATATAAAACTATATTAAACTATGTAGAACTGATAAACCTATATAAAACTATATAAAACTCTATAAAACTATACAAAGCTATATACAACTGTATAATACTATATAAAACTATATAAAACTCTATGAAACTCTATAAAACTATATAAAACTATATGAAAATATATAAAACTATATAAAACTCTATAAAACTAAGAAAACTATATAAAACTATATAAAACTATATTAAACTATATAAAACTAACAAAACTGTATAAAACAATATAAACTATATAAAACTGTATAAAACTATATAAAACTATATAAAACTATACAAAACTATATAAATCTGTATAAAACTAATAAAACTATAAAAAACTATTTAAGACTATATAAAATTATATAAAATTATTAAAAACTATATACAACTATATATAACTATATAAAACTATATAAATCGGTATAAAACAAATAAAACTAATAAAACTATATAAAACTATATAAAACTACATAAAACTATATAAAACTGTATAAAACTATATAAAACTACATCAAAATATACAACTATATAAAACTCTATAGAGCTATATAAAACGATTTAAAACTATATAAAACGATATTAAACTATATAAACCTAACAAAACTATATAAAACTGAAAAAAACTATATAAAACTATATAAAACTAAGAAAACTATATAAAACTATATTAAACTATATAAAACTGAGAAAACTATATAAATCTATATAAAACTATATAAAACTATATAAACCTCTATAAAACTATATAAAACCATATGAAAATATATAAAACTATATAAAACTCTATAAAACTATATAAAACTATATAAAACTATATAACACTAATACAACTATATAAACCTATATAAAACTCTATAAAACTATATAAAACTATTTAAAACTAAATAAATCTAATAAAACCATATAAAACTAATAAAACTATATAAAACTATATAACACTATATGAACTATATAAAACTATACAAAACTATATACAACTGTATAATACTATATAAAACTATATAAAACTCTATAAAACTATATAAAACTATATAAAACTATATAAAACTATATAAAACTATATAAAACTATATAAAACTAATAAAACTATATGAAACTATATAAAACTATATAAAACTGTATAAAACTGTACAAAACTATATAAAACTATATAAAACTATATAAAACTAAGAAAACTATATAAAACTATATAAAACTGTACAAAACTATATAAAACTATATAAAACTAAGAAAACTATATAAAAATATATATAAATTAATAAAACTATAAAAAACTATTTAAAACTATATAAAAGTATAAAAGTATACAAAACTATATACAACTATATAAAACTATATAAAACTATATAAATCTGTATAAAACTAATAAAACTATATAAAACTATAGAAAAACTATATAAAACTATATAAAACTATATAAAACTAATAAAACTATATGAAACTATAGAAAACTATATTAAACTATATAAAACTAACAAAACTGTATAAAACAATATAAACTATATAAAACTATATAAAACTATATAAAACTATATAAAACTATATAAAACTATATAAATCTGTATAAAACTAATAAAACTATAAAAAACTATTTAAGACTATATAAAATTATATAAAATTATACAAAACTATATACAACTATATAAAACTATATAAAACTATATAAATCGGTATAAAACAAATAAAACTATATAAAACTATATAAAACTCTATAAAACTATATAAAACTATATAAAACTGTATAAAACTATATAAAACTATATAAAACTATATGAAACTAGGAAAACTATATAAAACTATATAAAACTAATAAAAATATATAGAACTATATAAAACTATATAAAACTATATAAATCTATATAAAACTAATAAAACTAATAAAACTATATAAAACTATATAAAACTATATAAAACTATATAAAACTGTATAAAACTATGTTAATCTCTATAAAACTATATAAACCTATATAAAACTATGTAAAACTATATAAAACTAACAAAACTATATAAAACTATATAAAACTATATGAAACTATATAAAACTATATAAAACTGTATAAAACTGTACAAAACTATATAAAACTATATAAAACTAAGAAAACTATATAAAACTATATAAAACTGTACAAAACTATATAAAACTATATAAAACTAAGAAAACTATATAAAAATATATATAAATTAATAAAACTATAAAAAACTATTTAAAACTATATAAAAGTATAAAAGTATACAAAACTATATACAACTATATAAAACTATATAAAACTATATAAATCTGTATAAAACTAATAAAACTATATAAAACTATAGAAAAACTATATAAAACTATATAAAACTATATAAAACTAATAAAACTATATGAAACTATATAAAACTATATTAAACTATATAAAACTAACAAAACTGTATAAAACAATATAAACTATATAAAACTATATAAAACTATATAAAACTATATAAAACTATATAAAACTATATAAATCTGTATAAAACTAATAAAACAATAAAAAACTATTTAAGACTATATAAAATTATATAAAATTATACAAAACTATATACAACTATATAAAACTATATAAAACTATATAAATCGGTATAAAACAAATAAAACTAATAAAACTATATAAAACTATATAAAACTCTATAAAACTATATAAAACTATATAAAACTGTATAAAACTATATAAAACTATATAAAACTATATGAAACTAGGAAAACTATATAAAACTATATAAAACTAATAAAAATATATAGAACTATATAAAACTATATAAAACTATATAAATCTATATAAAACTAATAAAACTAATAAAACTATATAAAACTATATAAAACTATATAAAACTATATAAAACTGTATAAAACTATGTTAATCTCTATAAAACTATATAAACCTATATAAAACTATGTAAAACTATATAAAACTAACAAAACTATATAAAACTATATAAAACTATATAAAACTATATAAAACTCTACAAAACTATATAAAACTATATAAAACTATATAAAACTATATAAAACTATATAAAACTATATAAAACTCTATAAAACTATATAAAACTAAATAAAACTATATAAATCTATATAAAACTAAGAAGACTATATAGAACTATATAAAACTATATAAAACTATATAAAACTATATTAAACTATGTAAAACTGATAAACCTATATAAAACTATATAAAACAGTATGAAAGTAACAAAACTATATAAAACTATATTAAACTATGTAGAACTGATAAACCTATATAAAACTATATAAAACTATATAAAACTATACAAAGCTATATACAACTATATAATACTATATAAAACTATATAAAACTCTATAAAACTCTATAAAACTATATAAAACTATATAAAACTATATAAAACTAATAATACTATATAAAACTATACAAAACTAATAAAACTATATAAAACTTACAAAACTATATAAAACTATATAAAACTGTATAAAACTATATAAAACTATATAAAACTATATGAAACTAGGAAAACTATATAAAACTATATAAAACTAATAAAACTATAAAAAAATATTTAAATCTATATAAAAGTATATAAAATTATACAAAACTATATACAACTATATAAAACTATATAAAACTATATAAAACTATATAAAACTATATAAAACTATATAAAACTATATAAAACTATATAAAACTATATAAAACTATATAAAACTATATAAAACTATATAAAACTAATAAAACTAATAAAACTATATTAAACTATATAAAACTCTATAAAACTATATAAAACTATATAAAACTATATAAAACTAATAAAACTAGATAAAACTTACAAAACTATATAAAACTATATAAAACTATGTTAATCTCTATAAAACTATATAAACCTATATAAAACTATGTAAAACTATATAAAACTAACAAAACTATATAAAACTATATAAAACTATATAAAACTCTACAAAACTATATAAAACTATATAAAACTATATAAAACTATATAAAACTATATAAAACTATATAAAACTCTATAAAACTCTATAAAACTATATAAAACTAAATAAAACTATATAAAACTATATAAAACTAAGAAGACTATGTAGAACTATATAAAACTATGTAAAACTATATAAAACTATATAAAACTGTATAAAACTATATAAAACTATATAAAACTCTATAAAACTATATAACACTATATAAAACTATATAAAACTATATAAAACTAACAAAACTATATAAAGCAGTATAAAACTAACAAAACTATATAAAACTATATTAAACTATGTAAAACTGATAAACCTATATAAAACTATATAAAACAGTATGAAAGTAACAAAACTATATAAAACTATATTAAACTATGTAGAACTGATAAACCTATATAAAACTATATAAAACTCTATAAAACTATACAAAGCTATATACAACTGTATAATACTATATAAAACTATATAAAACTCTATGAAACTCTATAAAACTATATAAAACTATATAACACTATATAAAACTAATAAAACTAATAAATCTATATAAAACTATATAAAACTATATAAAACTATATAAAACTAATAAAACTAATAAAACTATATAAAACTATATAAAACTATATAAAACTATATAAAACTAATAAATTTATATAAAACTACATACCACTATATAAATCTATACAAAACTATGTAAAACTAACAAAACTATATAAAACTATATAAAACTATATAAAACTATATAAGCCTCTATAAAACTATATAAAACTATATGAAAATATATAAAACTATATAAAACTCTATAAAACTAAGAAAACTATATAAAACTGTATAAAACTAATAAAACTGTAAAAAACTATTTAAAACTATATAAAACTATATAAAATAGTACAAAACTATATACAACTATATAAAACTATATAAAACTATATAAATCGGTATAAACAAATAAACTAATAAACTATATAAAACTATATAAAACTATATAAAACTATATAAAACTATATAAAACTATATAAAACTATATAAAACTATATGAAACTAGGAAAACTATATAAAACTATATAAAACTATATGAAACCAGGAAAACTATATAAAACTATATAAAACTATATAAATCGGTATAAAACAAATAAAACTAATAAAACTATATAAAACTATATAATACTATATAAAACTATATAAAACTGTATAAAACTATATAAAACTATATAAAACTATATGAAAACTATATGAAAACTATATAAAACTATATAAAACTATAAAAACTATAAATTAAAACTATATAAAAGTATATAAAATTATACAAAACTATATACGACTATATAAAACTATATAAAACTATATAAACTATAGAAACTATAAAGAAACTATATAAAACTATATAAAACTAATAAAACTATAAAAAACTATTTAAAACTATATAAAAGTATATAAAATTATACAAAACTATATACGACTATATAAAACTATATAAAACTATATAAATCGGTATAAAACTAATAAAACTATATAAAACTATATAAAACTATATAAAACTATATAAAACTATATAAAACTATATAAAACTATATAAAACTAATAAAACTATATTAAACTATATAAAACTTTATAAAACTGTATAAAACTATATAAGACTATATAAAACTATATAAACCTCTATAAAACTATATAATACTAAGAAAACTATATAAAACTATATAAAACTAATAAAACTATATTAAACTATATAAAACTTTATAAAACTATATAAAACTATATAAAACTATATAAAACTATATAAAACTATATAAAACTACATAACACTCTATAAAACTCTATAAAACTATATAAAACTATATAAAACTAATACAACTATTTAAACCCATATAAAACTCTATAAAACTATATAAAACCATATAAAACTAAATAAATCTAATAAAACTATATAAAACTAATAAAACTATATAAAACTATATAACTCTATATGAACTATATAAAACTATATAAAACTAACAAAACTATATAAAACTGTATAAAACTATATAAAACTAACAAAACTATATAAAACTGTATAAAACTATATAAAACTAACAAAACTATATAAAACTGTATAAAACTATATAAAACTATATAAAACTAAGAAAACTATATAAAACTATATAAAACTATATTAAACTCTATGAAACTATATAAAACTATATAAAACTATATAAAACTATATAAAACAGTATAAAACTATATAAAACTATATAAAACTATATAAAACTATATAAAACTATATAAAGCTAACAAAACTATATAAAACTAACAAAACTATATAAAACTATATAAAACTCTATAAAACTCTATAAAACTATATAAAACTAAATAAAACTATATAAAACTATATAAAACTAAGAAGACTATGTAGAACTATATAAAACTATGTAAAACTATATAAAACTATATAAAACTGTATAAAACTATATAAAACTATATAAAACTCTATAAAACTATATAACACTATATAAAACTATATAAAACTATATAAAACTAATAAATCTATATAAAACTACATACCACTATATAAATCTATACAAAACTATGTAAAACTAACAAAACTATATAAAACTATATAAAACTATATAAAACTATATAAGCCTCTATAAAACTATATAAAACTATATGAAAATATATAAAACTATATAAAACTCTATAAAACTAAGAAAACTATATAAAACTGTATAAAACTAATAAAACTGTAAAAAACTATTTAAAACTATATAAAACTATATAAAATTGTACAAAACTATATACAACTATATAAAACTATATAAAACTATATAAATCGGTATAAAACAAATAAAACTAATAAAACTATATAAAACTATATAATACTATATAAAACTATATAAAACTGTATAAAACTATATAAAACTATATAAAACTATATGAAACTAGGAAAACTATATAAAACTATAGAACTATATGTAACCAGGAAAACTATATAAAACTATATAAAACTATATAAATCGGTATAAAACAAATAAAACTAATAAAACTATATAAAACTATATAATACTATATAAAACTATATAAAACTGTATAAAACCATATAAAACTATATAAAACTATATGAAACTAGGAAAACTATATAAAACTATATAAAACTAATAAAACTATATAAAACTATATAAGACTATATAAAACTATATAAACCTCTATAAAACTATATAATACTAAGAAAACTATATAAAACTATATAAAACTAATAAAACTATAAAAAACTATTTAAAACTATATAAAACTATATAAAATTATACAAAACTACATACAACTATATAAAACTATATAAAACTATATAAATCGGTATAAAACTAATAAAACTATATAAAACTAACAAAACTAAATAAAACTATATAAACTATATATACTATATAAAACTATATAAAACTCTATAAAACAATATAAAACTATATAAAACTATATGAAACTAGGAAAACTATATAAAACTATATAAAACTAATAAAACTATAAAAATCTATTTAAATATATATAAAAGTATATAAAATTATACAAAACTATATACAACTATATAAAACTGTATAAAACTATATAAATCGGTATAAAACTAATAAAACTATATAAAACTATATGAAACTAGGAAAACTATATAAAACTATAGAACTATATGTAACCAGGAAAACTATATAAAACTATATAAAACTATATAAATCGGTATAAAACAAATAAAACTAATAAAACTATATAAAACTATATAATACTATATAAAACTATATAAAACTGTATAAAACTATATAAAACTATATAAAACTATATGAAACTAGGAAAACTATATAAAACTATATAAAACTAATAAAACTATATAAAACTATATAAGACTATATAAAACTATATAAACCTCTATAAAACTATATAATACTAAGAAAACTATATAAAACTATATAAAACTAATAAAACTATAAAAAACTATTTAAAACTATATAAAACTATATAAAATTATACAAAACTACATACAACTATATAAAACTATATAAAACTATATAAATCGGTATAAAACTAATAAAACTATATAAAACTAACAAAACTAAATAAAACTATATAAACTATATATACTATATAAAACTATATAAAACTCTATAAAACAATATAAAACTATATAAAACTATATGAAACTAGGAAAACTATATAAAACTATATAAAACTAATAAAACTATAAAAATCTATTTAAATATATATAAAAGTATATAAAATTATACAAATCTATATACAACTATATAAAACTGTATAAAACTATATAAATCGGTATAAAACTAATAAAACTATATAAAACTATATAAAACTATATAAAACTATATAAAACTATATAAAACTATATAAAACTATATAAAACTATATAAAACTATATAAAACTATATAAAACTATATAACACTCTATAAAACTCTATAAAACTATATAAAACTATATAAAACTAATACAACTATTTAAACCCATATAAAACTCTATAAAACTATATAAAACCATATAAAACTAAATAAATCTAATAAAACTATATAAAACTAATAAAACTATATAAAACTATATAACTCTATATGAACTATATAAAACTATATAACTCTATATGAACTATATAAAACTATATAAAACTAACAAAACTATATAAAACTGTATAAAACTATATAAAACTAACAAAACTATATAAAACTGTATAAAACTATATAAAACTAACAAAACTATATAAAACTGTATAAAACTATATAAAACTATATAAAACTAAGAAAACTATATAAAACTATATAAAACTATATTAAACTCTATGAAACTCTATGAAACTATATAAAACTATATAAAACTATATAAAACTATATAAAACAGTATAAAACTATATAAAACTATATAAAACTATATAAAACTATATAAAACTATATAAAACTATATAAAGCTAACAAAACTATATAAAACTAACAAAACTATATAAAACTATGTAAAATTATATAAAACTATATAAAACTATATAAAACTATATAAAACTATATAAAACTGTATAATAATGTATAACACTAATAAAACTATATAAAACTATATAGCACTATATAAACCTACATAAAACTATATAAAACTAACAAAACTATATAAAACTATATAAAACTATATAAAACTAATAAACCTATATAAATCTATACAAAACTATATAAAACTATTTAAAACTATATGAAACTATATAAAACTATATAAAACTATATAAAACTATATTAAACTAACAAAACTATATAAAACAGTTTAAAACAATATAAAACTATATAAAACTATATAAAACTAACAAAACTATATAAAACTATATAAAACTAATAAACCTATATAAAACTATATAAAACTCTATAAATGTATATAAAACTAATAAAACTACATAAAACTATGCAAAACTAATAAAACTATATAAAACTATATAAAAGCATACAAAACCAACAAAACTATATAAAACTATATAAAACTATGTAAAACTGTATAAAACTATATAAAACTATGTAAAACTCTATAAAACTATATAAAACTATATCAAACTATAGAACACTAATACAGCTATATAAACCTATATAAAACTCTATAAAACTATATAAAACTATTTAAAACTAATTAAATCTAATAAAACCATATAAAACTAATATGAACTATATAACTATAAAACTATATAAAACTATATAAAACTATATAAATCTATATAAAACTATATAAAACTATATAAAACTATATAAACAAATATAAAACAATATAAAAATATATAAAACTATATAAAAATACATAAAACTGTATAATACTATATAAACCTATTTAAAACTATGTAAAACTATATAAAACTATATAAAACTACATCAAACTATATAAAACTATGTAAACCTATATAAAACTAATAAAACTATATAAAAATAAATAAAACTATATAAAACTATATAAATCTATATAAAACTATATAAAACTATATAAACCTATATAAAACTATATAAAACTATATATAACTATATGGTTATAAACCATATAACTATACAAAACTATATAAAACTATATGAAACTATATGAAACTATGTAAAACTATTTAAAACTATATAAATCTATATAAAACTATATAAAACTATATGAACATATATAAAACTATATGAAAATATACAAATCTATATAAAACTATATAAACCTATATAAAAATATGTAGAACTATATAAAATTAATATCCCTATATAAAACTAACAAAACTATATAAAACTATATAAAACTATATAAACCTATATGAACCTATATAAAACTATATAAAACAATATAAATCTATATAATACTATGTAAAACTTTATAAAACTGTGTCAAACTATATAAAACTATGTAAAACTATATGAAACTAATAAAACTATATAAAAATACATAAAACTATATAAAACTATATAAAACTATATAAACCTATATAAAACTATGTAAAAGTATATAAAACTATATAAATCTATCTAAAACTAAATAAAACTACATAAAACTATATAAAACTATATGAACCTATATAAACCTATATAAAACTATATAAAACAATATAAATCTAAATAATACTATGTAAAACTTTATAAAACTATGTAAAACTTTATAAAACTGTGTCAAACTATATAAAACTATGTAAAACTATATAAAAAAAAATAAAACTATATAAAACTGTGTAAAACTATATAAAACTACATAAAACTATATAAAACTTTATAAAACTATATAAAACTATATAAAACTATATAAAAGTATATAAAACTATATAAATATATATAAAACTATACACAACTACATTAATCTATGTAAAACTAATGAAACTATATGAAACTATACAAAACTATATAAAACTATATAAAACTACATAAACCTATATAAAACTCTATAGATCCATATAAAACTACATAAAACTATATAAAACTATATAAAACTAACAAAATTATATAAAACTATATAAAACTATACAAAACTATATAAAACTATATAAAACTATATAAAACTATATGAAACTACATAGTACTATATAAAACAATATAAAACTATATAAAACTATATAAAACTATATGAAACTATATGAAACTACATAGTACTATATAAAACTATATAAAACTATATAAAACTATATAAAACTATATAAAACTATATAAAACTATATAAAACTATATAAAACTATATAGAACTATACAAAACTATATAAAGCTATATAAAACTATATAAAACTATATAAAACTATATAAAACTAACAAAAATATATAAAACTAATAAAACTATATAAAACCATATAAAATTCTATAAAACTATATAAAACTATACAAAACTATACAAAACTATATAAAACTATATTAAACTATGTAAAACTGATAAACCTATATAAAACTATATAAAACAGTATGAAAGTAACAAAACTATATAAAACTATATTAAACTATGTAGAACTGATAAACCTATATAAAACTATATAAAACTATATAAAACTATACAAAGCTATATACAACTGTATAATACTATATAAAACTATATAAAACTCTATAAAACTCTATAAAACTATATAAAACTATATAAAACTATATAAAACTGATAATACTATATAAAACTATACAAAACTAATAAAACTATATAAAACTATATAAAACTATATAAAACTCTATAAAACTATATAAAACTAACAAAACTATATAAAACAGTATAAAACTAACAAAACTATATAAAACTGAATAAAACTATATAAAACTATATAAAACTATATAAAACTAAGAAAACTATATAAAACTATATTAAACTATATAAAACTGAAAAAACTATATAAATCTATATAAAACTATATAGAACTATATAAACCTCTGTAAAACTATGTAAACCCATATGAAAATATATAAAAAGCTCTATAAAACTATATAAAACTATATGAAAATATATAAAACTAACAAAACTATATAAAACTAATAAAACTATATGCAACAATATACAACTATATAAAACTATATAAAACTATATAAAACTATATAAAACTATATAAAACTATGTAAAACTAATAAAACTATATAGAACTATATGAAACTAACGAAACTATATAAACCTATATAAAACTCTATAGAACTATATAAAACTAATAAAACTATACAAGACTATATAATACTATATAAAACACTATAAAACTATATAAAACTATATAAAACTATATAAAACTATATAAAACTATATAAAACTATATAAAACTGTGTAAAACTAACAAAACTGTATAAAACTATGTAAAACTATATAAAACTATATAAAACTAAGAAAACTATATGAAACTATATAGTACTATATAAAACTACATAAAACTATATAAAACTCTATAAAACTATATAAAACTATCTAAAACTAACAAAACTATATAGAACTATATAAAACTATATAAAACTATATAAATCTATATAAAACTATTAAAACTATATGAAACTATATAAAACTATATAAAACTATATAAAACAATGTAAAACTATGTAAAACTAATAAAACTATATACAACTATATAAAACTAACGAAACTATATAAAAGTATGTAAAACTATATAAAACTAATAAAACTATATAAAACTGTGTAAAACCAACAAAACTGTATAAAACTATGTAAAACTATATAAAACTATATAAAACTAATAAAACTGTATGAAACTATATAGTACTATATAAAACTATATAAAACTATATAAAACTATATAAAACTATACAACTCTATATAAAACTAATAAAACTAAATAAAACTATATAAAACTATATAAAACTATGTAAAACTATTTAAAACTATATAAAACTATATAAAACTATATAAAACTGTATAAAACTAACAAAACTAACAAAAGTATATAAAACTATATAAAACTATATAAAACTAACAAAACTATATAAAACTATATAAAACTATATAAAACTATATAAATCTATATAATACTAACAAAACTATATGAAACTATATAAAACTATATAAATCTAGATAAAACAATGTAAAACTATGTAAAACTAATAAAACTATATACAACTATATAAAACTAACGAAACTATATAAAACTATGTAAAACTATATAAAACTAATAAAACTATATAAAACTATATAGTACTATATAAAACTATATAAAACTATATAAAACTATATAACTCTATATAAAAATAATAAAACTATATAAGACTATATAAAGCTATATAAAACTATGTAGAACTATATAGAACTATATAAAACTATACAAATATATATAAAACTATATAAAATCATATAAAACTTTATAAAGTTAATAAAACTATGTAACCATGAAACGCTAATAAAACAATATAGAACTATATAAAAGTACATAAAACTGTCTGAAACGGTATAAAACTATATAAACTATATAATACTGTATAAAACTATATAAAACTATATAACACTATATAAAACTATATAAAATTATATAAAGCTATATAAAAGTATATAAAACTATATAAAACTATATAAAACTATATAAAACTATATAAAACTCTATAAAACTGTATAAAACTATATAAATCTGTGTAAAATTAACAAAACTGTATAAAACT
>NW_027475978.1:20000-24139 GCF_051020985.1 Nomia melanderi | reverse complement strand
TCGATCTGTTTTTCGCAGTTTTTGTGAAAAAAAAATTTTGGTCAATTTTTTCAACGTTAAAAACGTGTTCGGGCTGCCTTTTTATCCATGGATTAAGCGCCGAAAAAATTTTAAAACGCATAATAAAAAAGTTTATTCTTGACCGCAGGGACTTAGAAAAATTTCGGGTCGCCCCGTTCGACCTGCTGGCATTACCGCGCGGCCTGGACAGCCCGCTTCGACCGATACATTTTTTTCATTTTCAGAGAAAAAAAAATTTTTGTCAATTTTTTCAACCTTAAAAACGTTAATAAACTGCACTCTTATGCACGGATTAAGCATTGAAAAATTTTTAAAACATGTAATAAAAAAGTTTATTCTTGACCGTTCGGACTTAGAAAAATTTCGAGTACCCCGGATCGCCTGCTGGAATTACCGCACGGCCTGGACAGCCCGCATCGACCGATACATTTTTTCCATTTTCAGTGAAAAAAAAATTTTTGTCAATTTTCTCAACGTTAAAAACGTTAATAAACTGCGTTTTTATGAGTGGATTAAACATTGAAAAAATTTTGAAATATGTGATGAAAAAGTTTACTCTTGACCGTTCGGACTTAGAAAAATTTCGAGTACCTCGGATCGCCGGCTGGAATTACCGCACGGCCTGGACAGCTCGCATCGACCGATACATTTTTTCCATTTTCAGTGAAAAAAAAATTTTTGTCAATTTTCTCAACGTTAAAAACGTTAATAAACTGCGTTTTTATGCGTGGATTAAACATTAAAAAAATTTTGAAATATGTGATGAAAAAGTTTACTCTTGACCGTTCGGACTTAGAAAAATTTCGAGTACCTCGGATCGCCTGCTGGAATTACCGCACGGCCTGGACAGCCCGCATCGACCGATACATTTTTTCCATTTTCAGTGAAAAAAAAATTTTTGTCAATTTTCTCAACGTTAAAAACGTTAATAAACTGCGTTTTTATGCGTGGATTAAACATTAAAAAAATTTTGAAATATGTGATGAAAAAGTTTACTCTTGACCGTCGGGACTTAGAAAAATTTCGAGTACCCCGGATCGCCTGCTGGAATTACCGCACGGCCTGGATAGCCCGCATCGACCGATACATTTTTTCCATTTTCAGTGAAAAAAAAATTTTTGTCAATTTTCTCAACGTTAAAAACGTTAATAAACTGCGTTTTTATGCGTGGATTAAACATTAAAAAAATTTTGAAATATGTGATGAAAAAGTTTACTCTTGACCGTCGGGACTTAGAAAAATTTCGAGTACCCCGGATCGCCTGCTGGAATTACCGCACGGCCTGGATAGCCCGCATCGACCGATACATTTTTTCCATTTTCAGTGAAAAAAAAATTTTTGTCAATTTTCTCAACGTTAAAAACTGCGATAAACTGCGTTTTTATGCGTAGATTAAACATTGAAAAAATTTTGAAATATGCGATGAAAAAGTTTACTCTTGACCGTCGGGACTTAGAAAAATTTCGAGTACCCCGGATCGCCTGCTGGCATTACCGCACGGGCTGGACACCTCGCTCCGACGAATCGGTTTTTTCCATTTTTTTTGAAAAATAAATTTTTGTAATTTTTTTTAATGTCAAAAACGTTAATAAACGTCATGTTTACGCATGGATTAAACATTGAAATAATTTTAAAACACTTATTAAAAAAGTTGGTGTCGACCGTGGGACTTAGAAAAATTTCGGGAAGTCCGATTCGCCTGCTGGAATTACCGCACGGGCAGGACACCTCGCTCCGACGAATCGGTTTTTTCCATTTTTTTTGAAAAATAAATTTTTGTAATTTTTTTTAACGTTGAAAACGTTAATAAACATCATGTTTACGCATGGATTAAACATTGAAATAATTTTAAAACGCTTATTAAAAAAGTTGGTGTCGACCGTGGGACTTAGAAAAATTTCGGGAAGTCCGATTCGCCTGCTGGAATTACCGCACGGGCTGGACACCTCGCTCCGACGAATCGGTTTTTTCCATTTTTTTTGAAAAATAAATTTTTGTAATTTTTTTTAATGTCAAAAACGTTAATAAACGTCATGTTTACGCATGGATTAAACATTGAAATAATTTTAAAACACTTATTAAAAAAGTTGGTGTCGACCGTGGGACTTAGAAAAATTTCGGGAAGTCCGATTCGCCTGCTGGAATTACCGCACGGGCTGGACACCTCGCTCCGCCGAATCGGTATTTTCCATTTTTCTTGAAAAATAAATTTTTGTAATTTTTTTTAACGTTGAAAACGTTAATAAACATCATGTTTACGCATGGATTAAACATTGAAATAATTTTAAAACGCTTATTAAAAAAGTTGGTGTCGACCGTGGGACTTAGAAAAATTTCGGGAAGTCCGATTCGCCTGCTGGAATTACCGCACGGGCTGGACACCTCGCTCCGCCGAATCGGTATTTTCCATTTTTCTTGAAAAATAAATTTTTGTAATTTTTTTTAACGTTGAAAACGTTAATAAACATCATGTTTACGCATGGATTAAACATTGAAATAATTTTAAAACGCTTATTAAAAAAGTTGGTGTCGACCGTGGGACTTAGAAAAATTTCGGGAAGTCCGATTCGCCTGCTGGAATTACCGCACGGGCAGGACACCTCGCTCCGACGAATCGGTTTTTTCCATTTTTTCCGAAAAATAAATTTTTGTAATTTTTTTTAATGTTAAAAACGTTAATAAACTTCATGTTTACGCATGGATTAAACATTGAAATAATTTTAAAACACTTATTAAAAAAGTTGGTGTCGACCGTGGGACTTAGAAAAATTTCGGGAAGTCCGATTCGCCTGCTGGAATTACCGCACGGGCAGGACACCTCGCTCCGACGAATCGGTTTTTTCCATTTTTTTTGAAAAATAAATTTTTGTAATTTTTTTTAACGTTGAAAACGTTAATAAACATCATGTTTACGCATGGATTAAACATTGAAATAATTTTAAAACGCTTATTAAAAAAGTTGGTGTCGACCGTGGGACTTAGAAAAATTTCGGGAAGTCCGATTCGCCTGCTGGAATTACCGCACGGGCAGGACACCTCGCTCCGACGAATCGGTTTTTTCCATTTTTTCCGAAAAATAAATTTTTGTAATTTTTTTTAATGTTAAAAACGTTAATAAACTTCATGTTTACGCATGGATTAAACATTGAAATAATTTTAAAACACTTATTAAAAAAGTTGGTGTCGACCGTGGGACTTAGAAAAATTTCGGGAAGTCCGATTCGCCTGCTGGAATTACCGCACGGGCAGGACACCTCGCTCCGACGAATCGGTTTTTTCCATTTTTTTTGAAAAATAAATTTTTGTAATTTTTTTTAACGTTGAAAACGTTAATAAACATCATGTTTACGCATGGATTAAACATTGAAATAATTTTAAAACGCTTATTAAAAAAGTTGGTGTCGACCGTGGGACTTAGAAAAATTTCGGGAAGTCCGATTCGCCTGCTGGAATTACCGCACGGGCTGGACACCTCGCTCCGCCGAATCGGTTTTTTCCTTTTTTTCCGAAAAATAAATTTTTGTAATTTTTTTTAATGTTAAAAACGTTAATAAACTTCATGTTTACGCATGGATTAAACATTGAAATAATTTTAAAACGCTTATTAAAAAAGTTGGTGTCGACCGTGGGACTTAGAAAAATTTCGGGAAGTCCGATTCGCCTGCTGGAATTACCGCACGGGCAGGACACCTCGCTCCGACGAATCGGTTTTTTCCATTTTTTCCGAAAAATAAATTTTTGTAATTTTTTTTAATGTTAAAAACGTTAATAAACTTCATGTTTACGCATGGATTAAACATTGAAATAATTTTAAAACGCTTATTAAAAAAGTTGGTGTCGACCGTGGGACTTAGAAAAATTTCGGGAAGTCCGATTCGCCTGCTGGAATTACCGCACGGGCTGGACACCTCGCTCCGCCGAATCGGTTTTTTCCTTTTTTTCCGAAAAATAAATTTTTGTAATTTTTTTTAATGTTAAAAACGTTAATAAACTTCATGTTTACGCATGGATTAAACATTGAAATAATTTTAAAACGCTTATTAAAAAAGTTGGTGTCGACCGTGGGACTTAGAAAAATTTCGGGAAGTCCGATTCGCCTGCTGGAATTACCGCACGGG
>NW_027475978.1:7500-15000 GCF_051020985.1 Nomia melanderi | reverse complement strand
CGCGAATTCATAGTATGGAAACTTACGTCTCTCGACGATGGGACGATCCACGCGAAGAGTTGTTACGTGCACGCGTATGGTGCGATTGCGTCGATTCGCTTTTCTGTACGGGGAGTAATAGAACGTTGAGTTGACTTATCGGGTCTTCGTTGGAATTACCGTCGCTGGCATTGTAAACTCCAGATGACCTTGTGATTCCTTCGTCGGGCACTGGTAAAGGGTGGCGATGATGCGTTCTATAATAGAAATACCCGTCGTAGCGTTTCTTCCGAGTCAACCCGCTCACGAAACTCTCTCTCGTCGTGGAATCCCCGCGTCGGAGAGTAAAACGCGAATTCATACTATGAAAACTTACGTCTCTCGACGATGGGACGATCCACGCGAAGAGTTGTTTACGTGCACGCGTATGGTGCGATTGCGTCGATTCGCTTTTCTGTACGGGGAGAAATAGAACGTTGAGTTGACTTATCGGGTCTTCGTTGGAATTACCGTCGCTGGCATTGTAAACTCCAGATGACCTTGTGATTCCTTCGTCGGGCACTGGTAAAGGGTGGCGATGATGCGTTCTATAATAGAAATACCCGTCGTAGCGTTTCTTCCGAGTCAACCCGCTCACGAAACTCTCTCTCTCGTCGTGGAATCCCCGCGTCGGAGAGTAAAACGCCGAAGGCTTACTATGAAACTTACGTCTCTCGACGATGGGACGATCCACGCGAAGAGTTGTTACGTGCACGCGTATGGTGCGATTGCGTCGATTCGCTTTTCTGTACGGGGAGTAATAGAACGTTGAGTTGACTTATCGGGTCTTCGTTGGAATTACCGTCGCTGGCATTGTAAACTCCAGATGACCTTGTGATTCCTTCGTCGGGCACTGGTAAAGGGTGGCGATGATTCGTTCTATAATAGAAATACCCGTCGTAGCGTTTCTTCCGAGTCAACCCGCTCACGAAACTCTCTCTCGTCGTGGAATCCCCGCGTCGGAGAGTAAAACGCGAATTCATAGTATGGAAACTTACGTCTCTCGACGATGGGACGATCCACGCGAAGAGTTGTTACGTGCACGCGTATGGTGCGATTGCGTCGATTCGCTTTTCTGTACGGGGAGCAATAGAACGTTGAGTTGACTTATCGGGTCTTCGTTGGAATTACCGTCGCTGGCATTGTAAACTCCAGATGACCTTGTGATTCCTTCGTAGGGCACTGGTAAAGGGTGGCGATGATTCGTTCTATAATAGAAATACCCGTCGTAGCGTTTCTTCCGAGTCAACCCGCTCACGAAACTCTCTCTCGTCGTGGAATCCCCGCGTCGGAGAGTAAAACGCGAATTCATACTATGAAAACTTACGTCTCTCGACGATGGGACGATCCACGCGAAGAGTTGTTTACGTGCACGCGTATGGTGCGATTGCGTCGATTCGCTTTTCTGTACGGGGAGAAATAGAACGTTGAGTTGACTTATCGGGTCTTCGTTGGAATTACCGTCGCTGGCATTGTAAACTCCAGATGACCTTGTGATTCCTTCGTCGGGCACTGGTAAAGGGTGGCGATGATGCGTTCTACAATAGAAATACCCGTCGTAGCGTTTCTTCCGAGTCAACCCGCTCACGAAACTCTCTCTCGTCGTGGAATCCCCGCGTCGGAGGGTAAAACGCGATATATAATAGTATATGCCAGTGGTTCGCGCGCGTCGTCTCTGAGATACGCGGTCGACAGAGTTCCGAAAACACGTGATGTGCCACGATTTCCGTGCGTCTTACATCTTTCGACGATGGGACGATCCACGCGAAGAGAACGTTCGTGCTTGCGTGAGGTGCAACAGCGTCGATTCGCTTTTCTGTACGGGGAGAAATAGAACGTTGAGTTGACTTATCGGGTCTTCGTTGGAATTACCGTCGCTGGCATTGTAAACTCCAGATGACCTTGTGATTCCTTCGTCGGGCACTGGTAAAGGGTGGCGATGATTCGTTCTATAATAGTAATACCCGTCGTAGCGTTTCGACCGATGTCACCCGCCACGAAAGTCTCTCTCGACGTGGAAACCCCGCGCCGAAGAGTAAACGCGAAGGCTTACCATACGAAAGAAAACGGTATTATACGCCTGTGGTATGTGCGTCTCGGCTCTGTGATACGCGATCGGCAGAGTTACAAAAAAACGTTGATGGGCCACGATTTCCGTGCGTCTTACATCTTTCGACGATGGGACGATCCACGCGAAGAGTAGTTACGTGCTCGCGCGAGGTGCGATAGCGTCGATTCGCTTTTCTGTACGGGGAGAAATAGAACGATGAGTTGACTTATCGGGTCTTCGTTGGAATTACCGTCGCTGGCATTGTAAACTCCAGATGACCTTGTGATTCCTTCGTCGGGCACTGGTAAAGGGTGGCGATGATTCGTTCTATAATAGAAATACCCGTCGTAGCGATTCGGCCGAGTCACCCGCCACGAAACTCTCTCTCGTCGTGGAATCCCCATGTCGGAGAGTAAAACGCGAAGGCTAACTATATAAGAAATATATAGTATTATTTATGCCTGTGGTTCTCCGTTTGCCCTACTCTCAGATACGCGACTCGGAGAGTTACGAATAATCGTGATGGACCACGATTTCTGTACGTCTTACATCTTTCGACGATGGGACGATCCACGCGAAGAGATCATTCCTGCTTGCGTGAGGTGCGATAGCGCCGATTCGCTTTTCTGTACGGGGAGAAATAGAACGATGAGTTGACTTATCGGGTCTTCGTTGGAATTACCGTCGCTGGCATTGTAAACTCCAGATGACCTTGTGATTCCTTCGTCGGGCACTGGTAAAGGGTGGCGATGATTCGTTCTATAATAGAAATACCCGTCGTAGCGATTCGGCCGTGTCACCCGCCACGAAAATCTCTCTCGTCGTGGAATCCCCGCGTCGTAGAGTAAACGCGAAGGCTTGCTATAGAAGACTATAGTTTATACGCCTGTGGTTCACCGGTTGCCTGCTCTCCGGGGTACGCGATCGCGCAGGAGTTACGGAAGAACTTGATGGGCCACGATCTCCAAGCGGCTATATCTTTCGACGATGGGACGATTCACGCGAAGAGAACGTTCGTGCATGCGTGAGGTGCGATAGCGTTGATTCGCTTGTCTGTACGGGGAGAAATAGAACGATGAGTTGACTTATCGGGTCTTCGTTGGAATTACCGTCGCTGGCATTGTAAACTCCAGATGACCTTGTGATTCCTTCGTCGGGCACTGGTAAAGGGTGGCGATGATTCGTTCTATAATAGAAATACCCGTCGTAGCGTTTCGACCGATGTCACCCGCCACGAAATTCTCTCTCGTCGTGGAATCCCCGCGTCGGAGAGTAACCGCCGAAGGCTTGCTATAGAAGACTATAGTTTATACGCCTGTGGTTCACCGGTTGCCGGCTCTCCGGGGCACGCGAAGGTTACGGAGGGACGTGAAGCGCCCGAGCAATGAAACGTCCGCAGGAGGAAACGAGCAACCGCCGAACATTGTTTCGCGACGTTTCCATAATGTATTGTCGTTTCGCTCGCATCCCGCTTCTTTCCCCTAGTTTCCTCGACGCGTAGTTTCGCAGCCTTAGTGGACGAATCATTCTCGATTCGAGGAAAGATATGCAGTGGGGCGTGCAATGAGCCCGCCAGAGACCACGATCTCCAATGCGTCTTTACATCTTTGGACGATGGGACGATCCACGCGAAGAGAACGTTCGTGCTTGCGCGAGGTGCATTAGCGTCGATTCGCTTTTCTGTACGGGGAGAAATAGAACGATGAGTTGACTTATCGGGTCTTCGTTGGAATTACCGTCGCTGGCATTGTAAACTCCAGATGACCTTGTGATTCCTTCGTCGGGCACTGGTAAAGGGTGGCGATGATTCGTTCTATAATAGAAATACCCGTCGTAGCGATTCGGCCGAGTCACCCGCCACGAAACTGTCTCTCTTTCGTCGTGGAAACCCCGCGTCGGAGAGTAAAACGCGCGAAGGCTGTGACTGTAACATATATATATATATATACACAGTATACAATGCCTGTGGTTTTTGCGCGTGTCGGCTCTTCGGTATACGCGATCGGCCAGAGTTACGGAGGGACGGTGAAGCGCACGAGAAATTGAAACGGCCGCACGATTGGAACCGAGCAACCGTCGAACATTGTTTCGCGACGTTTCCATAATGCGTTTTCGTTTCGCTCGCATACCGCTTCTTTTCCCCTAGTCTCTGAGACGCGTTTTCGAGCCGTTCTTCTACTATCGATTCTCGTAGAGAGAAGGGACCGGGTAGTCTGGAAGTGGAACCCGCATCTTGCGTGTACCGTACACGGAATTGAGAGGACCGGCCGTGAAGCTCGTTTTAAAGCCGTGCGTCTGACACCCAACTCTTGCGCGCCAATTTCGCGGCAAGAGATAATATGGGACGAATGACCGGCAAAGAGCCAGCTGTGAAGTCTGTTTTTTTAATCGAATCCGTGGACGTGTGTATGCCGTAGCGTCGCTCGTCGTGTTCGTTCATGGTCGTTCCGAGAGAAAGAACGAAAGCGGTAACGAAGGGACCGGCCGTGAAGCTCGTTTTAAAGCCGCGCGTCTGACACCCAACTCTTGCGCGCCAATTTCGCGGCAAGAGATAACATGGGACGAATGACCGGCAAAGAGCCAGCTGTGAAGTCTTTTTTCATTATTTGCTTTCAATCGATCGATCGGTACGATTCGTGCAACGTTTCGCGCGATGCGACGCGAAAACATGCGCGCAACAATAGATGCGTCTGATCGGAAGAACGCGAGGGTCGACTGCACGCGATGGATTCAGTATCGGGTAGGATACAAAATATATCCCCGTCGTTTCCACGCGTGCGAGTCTTCTGCGTCTTTCGCGGGTTTTTGAATGCACTATACGCCCGGAACGTCGAGAAATATATACATATTACTTGAACGTTTTTCGTCTCGAAAGGCTTCGGTGTCGTCTCCAAGGCGACGCCTGAATCTCCTTCGCGCGCTGGTCGGAGATTCAGGTATCAACTTTTATCTTCTCTTTGAAAGAAGAGAGATATTAGGTCGAACAAGTGAGAATAAAATTATATATGTGAAATATAAAATTTATACGATTACCCTGAACGGTGGATCACTTGGCTCGTGGGTCGATGAAGAACGCAGCTAATTGCGCGTCAACGTGTGAACTGCAGGACACATGAACATCGACATTTCGAACGCACATTGCGGTCCACGGATACAATTCCTGGACCACGCCTGGCTGAGGGTCGTTTACGTACCATACACTGCTTGCGTAGCTCTGTCAAATCCCCGCCGTCGTTCACCTCTTCGGATCGAACGTTTTTTTACCGAAGGGCGCAAAGAACGTCTCTGAGTCGGGTTAAGAGAAGGATGCTACGTACGAGCGAACGATGGGTGTCTCGTCGGCGTTTGTCGCGGACACGCGAAAATTCTGTGAATTTCACGGACAGTGTACGTTCTAGTTGTTGCAAAACGATCGGAATCGTTTGTATGGACTCGCGTGAGTGTTCGCGGCGTCGTGCGTCGTTCAATTACGACCGCCCGCGGATACCGCTCCACTGCGATATGGATCTGAGCGACAACTTTTTCGGCTGTTCGTGAGATGAACGGTTTCGTGTGTTTAGAAAAATTTTTTTTCCCGCGCTCCCGACGTCACCTGAAATGATGCGTCAGAGGTGAAAGAAAATATTAAGAAGTCGAGAGAGAGAGACTACACACGTTTTATTCATATTTTGTATACCGTGCGTGAGACGGATGTGCACGACACGTCGTATGTCGGTATATTACCGACTGGCCCCAGGGAGATTGTTTTCTTCCTCTCTTACGAATGAGATGTACGTTTCGGAGGATCGTCGTTACCGAAACACACGGCAAAACGAGACTTCTCGCAGCAGAACCTTTATACACAATACACATCGACTCTTTTTACCCCGAGAGAGAGAGAAAAGGTGTATTTCTTTTTTTTATTTTTCGAATTCGACGCACGAACGCTTTGACGACTGGAGAAAAACACGGTGTGTGTTAAAATCGTGCGGGACGAGCATGCGTATTCGTAACGGGTCGAATAGTTCTTATTCCCCGTCGTCGCGTGTCCTCGCTGGACCACCACCGTGCGCTTCCGCCACGTTCAGTTGAATTTCGAAATATATATATATAAAAAGAATCACCATATACTCTCTTTCGGGAGGTGTATTTTTATCGGTTTCTGCTATAGAGAAGAGACGGAGATCGTGTTGTGAGGTGTAACGTTTCTGTATCCCCGTTTCGGAGGATCGTCGTTATCGGCGGAACACACGTCAAAACGAGACTTCTCGCAGAACCTTTATACACAATACACATCGACTCTTTTACCCCGAGAGAGAGAAAAGGTGTTTTTCTTTTTTTTTTATTTTTCGAATTCGACGCACGAACGCTTTGACGACTGGAGAAAAACACGGTGTGTGTTAAAATCGTGCGGGACGAGCATGCGTATTCGTAACGGGTCGAATAGTTCTTATTCCCCGTCGTCGCGTGTCCTCGCTGGACCACCACCGTGCGCTTCCGCCACGTTCAGTTGTATTTCGAAATATATATATATATAAAAAGAATCACCATATACTCTCTTTCGGGAGGTGTATTTTTATCGGTTTCTGCTATAGAGAAGAGACGGACGATCGTGTGTGACACCACGTGGTAACGTTTCCGTATCCCCGTAAAATACGTTTATCTTTTCTCGTAGAAAAGAGAGAGGAAGAGGCAGGAGCTCCTCTTTGGCGAGGCTTTCGAACGTCGCGTCCCGTCCGCCGGAATATAATGATATAAATATATAACCGCCGCCGACTTTGTGCGAAAGCGTTGAAACGAACGCGTCGGTCGCCCCATGGTGTGTGTTTGTCGTGTCTTCTTTTCCTCTTCTGCACTTCTCTTCACTGTCGATCGCGAGACCGCGCGAGATCCGCTTCGGTCGTCCAGTCCCCGAAAATTCTTCTCGGACGGGCGTTAAAGTTAACCGGAGCGCGAGATCGTCTAGCGAGAGTCTTTTTCGCGATCGAGTAAAATGTGATAGAAGAAGGAGAAGAGTGTAAAAAGAGAATATAGACACGCGACGCAGCAGAGACCACTGGTGAGGCGCATAAGACGCGTTCGCGAACGATTTTTCGCGACGATACGGAGTCGCGCGTGTCGCGGTATATTTATCATTTATATACGTTATAATATGAATATTGTTGTGTTCGAACGCACTCTCCTCTAGACTTTGTTTTTTTTGCCTTTGAGCGATTTTTATGAAATTCGATTGAATTTTCATACAATTCACGTTCACGACGACCTCAGAGTAGGCGAGATTACCCGCTGAATTTAAGCATATTACTAAGCGGAGGAAAAGAAACTAACAAGGATTTCCTTAGTAGCTGCGAGCGAACAGGAATTAGCCCAGCACTGAATCCCGCGGTTCCGCCGTAGGGAAATGTAGTGTTCAGGAGGGTCCATTTATCCCGTGACGTCGAACCGCGTCCAAG
>NW_027475978.1:0-2500 GCF_051020985.1 Nomia melanderi | reverse complement strand
ATTTTGGTCAATTTTTTCAACGTTAAAAACGTGTTCGGGCTGCCTTTTTATCCATGGATTAAGCGCCGAAAAAATTTTAAAACGCATAATAAAAAAGTTTATTCTTGACCGCAGGGACTTAGAAAAATTTCGGGTCGCCCCGTTCGACCTGCTGGCATTACCGCGCGGCCTGGACAGCCCGCTTCGACCGATACATTTTTTTCATTTTCAGAGAAAAAAAAATTTTTGTCAATTTTTTCAACCTTAAAAACGTTAATAAACTGCACTCTTATGCACGGATTAAGCATTGAAAAATTTTTAAAACATGTAATAAAAAAGTTTATTCTTGACCGTTCGGACTTAGAAAAATTTCGAGTACCCCGGATCGCCTGCTGGAATTACCGCACGGCCTGGACAGCCCGCATCGACCGATACATTTTTTCCATTTTCAGTGAAAAAAAAATTTTTGTCAATTTTCTCAACGTTAAAAACGTTAATAAACTGCGTTTTTATGAGTGGATTAAACATTGAAAAAATTTTGAAATATGTGATGAAAAAGTTTACTCTTGACCGTTCGGACTTAGAAAAATTTCGAGTACCTCGGATCGCCGGCTGGAATTACCGCACGGCCTGGACAGCTCGCATCGACCGATACATTTTTTCCATTTTCAGTGAAAAAAAAATTTTTGTCAATTTTCTCAACGTTAAAAACGTTAATAAACTGCGTTTTTATGCGTGGATTAAACATTAAAAAAATTTTGAAATATGTGATGAAAAAGTTTACTCTTGACCGTTCGGACTTAGAAAAATTTCGAGTACCTCGGATCGCCTGCTGGAATTACCGCACGGCCTGGACAGCCCGCATCGACCGATACATTTTTTCCATTTTCAGTGAAAAAAAAATTTTTGTCAATTTTCTCAACGTTAAAAACGTTAATAAACTGCGTTTTTATGCGTGGATTAAACATTAAAAAAATTTTGAAATATGTGATGAAAAAGTTTACTCTTGACCGTCGGGACTTAGAAAAATTTCGAGTACCCCGGATCGCCTGCTGGAATTACCGCACGGCCTGGATAGCCCGCATCGACCGATACATTTTTTCCATTTTCAGTGAAAAAAAAATTTTTGTCAATTTTCTCAACGTTAAAAACGTTAATAAACTGCGTTTTTATGCGTGGATTAAACATTAAAAAAATTTTGAAATATGTGATGAAAAAGTTTACTCTTGACCGTCGGGACTTAGAAAAATTTCGAGTACCCCGGATCGCCTGCTGGAATTACCGCACGGCCTGGATAGCCCGCATCGACCGATACATTTTTTCCATTTTCAGTGAAAAAAAAATTTTTGTCAATTTTCTCAACGTTAAAAACTGCGATAAACTGCGTTTTTATGCGTAGATTAAACATTGAAAAAATTTTGAAATATGCGATGAAAAAGTTTACTCTTGACCGTCGGGACTTAGAAAAATTTCGAGTACCCCGGATCGCCTGCTGGCATTACCGCACGGGCTGGACACCTCGCTCCGACGAATCGGTTTTTTCCATTTTTTTTGAAAAATAAATTTTTGTAATTTTTTTTAATGTCAAAAACGTTAATAAACGTCATGTTTACGCATGGATTAAACATTGAAATAATTTTAAAACACTTATTAAAAAAGTTGGTGTCGACCGTGGGACTTAGAAAAATTTCGGGAAGTCCGATTCGCCTGCTGGAATTACCGCACGGGCAGGACACCTCGCTCCGACGAATCGGTTTTTTCCATTTTTTTTGAAAAATAAATTTTTGTAATTTTTTTTAACGTTGAAAACGTTAATAAACATCATGTTTACGCATGGATTAAACATTGAAATAATTTTAAAACGCTTATTAAAAAAGTTGGTGTCGACCGTGGGACTTAGAAAAATTTCGGGAAGTCCGATTCGCCTGCTGGAATTACCGCACGGGCTGGACACCTCGCTCCGACGAATCGGTTTTTTCCATTTTTTTTGAAAAATAAATTTTTGTAATTTTTTTTAATGTCAAAAACGTTAATAAACGTCATGTTTACGCATGGATTAAACATTGAAATAATTTTAAAACACTTATTAAAAAAGTTGGTGTCGACCGTGGGACTTAGAAAAATTTCGGGAAGTCCGATTCGCCTGCTGGAATTACCGCACGGGCTGGACACCTCGCTCCGCCGAATCGGTATTTTCCATTTTTCTTGAAAAATAAATTTTTGTAATTTTTTTTAACGTTGAAAACGTTAATAAACATCATGTTTACGCATGGATTAAACATTGAAATAATTTTAAAACGCTTATTAAAAAAGTTGGTGTCGACCGTGGGACTTAGAAAAATTTCGGGAAGTCCGATTCGCCTGCTGGAATTACCGCACGGGCTGGACACCTCGCTCCGCCGAATCGGTATTTTCCATTTTTCTTGAAAAATAAATTTTTGTAATTTTTTTTAACGTTGAAAACGTTAATAAACATCATGTTTACGCATGGATTAAACATTGAAATAATTTTAAAACGCTT
>NW_027475977.1:0-24142 GCF_051020985.1 Nomia melanderi | reverse complement strand
ATATAAAACTATATTGTACTATATAAAACTATATAAAACTCTATAAAACTATATAAACTATATAAAACTAACAAAACTATATAATACTATGTAAAACTATATAAAACTATAAAAACTATATAAAATTAATAAAACTATATAAAACTATATAAAACTATATAAAACTATATAAAACAATATAAAACTATATAAAACTATATAAAACTATATAAAACTATATAAAACTATATAAAACTTATAAAACCATATAGAAATTTATAAAACTATATAAAACTATATAAAACTATATAAAACAATATAAAACTATGTAGAACTATATAAACCTACATAGAACTATATGAAACTATATAAAATATATAAATTTGTATAAAACTATATAAAACTAATAAAACTATATTGTACTATGTAAAACTATATAAAACTATATAAAACTATATAAAACTATATAAAACTATATAAAACTATATAAAACTATATAAAACTATATAAAACTATATAAAACTATATAAAACTATATAAAACTATATAAAACTAATAAAACTATATAAAACTATATAAAACTTATAAAACTATACAAAACTATATAAAACTATATAAAACTATATGAAACTATATAAAACAATATAAAACTTATAAAACTATATAGAAATTTATAAAACTATATAAAACTATATAAAACTATATAAAACTATGTAAAACTATATAAAACTATATAAAACTATATAAAACTAATAAAACTATATAAAACTGTATAAAACTATATAAAACTATATAAAACTAACAAAACTATATAAAACTCTATAGAACTATATAAAACTATATAAAACTATATAAAAATATATTAAACTATATAAAACTATATAAAACTATATAAAACTATATAAAACAATATAAAACTATATAAAACTATATAAAACTATATAAAACTATATAAAACTATATAAAACTAGATAACACTAGATAAAACTATATAAAAATATAGAAAACTATATAAAACTATATAAAACTAATAAAACTATATAAAACTATATAAAATTATATAAATCCATATAAAATCATATAAAACTATATAAAACTGTATAAAATCATATAAAACTATATAAAAGTATATAAAACTATATAAAACTAGATAACACTAGATGAAACTATATAAAACTATATAAAACTATATAAAACTATATAAAACTATATAAAACTATATAAAACTATATAAAACTATATAAAACTATATAAAACTAACAAAACTATATAAAAGTCTATAGAACTATATAAAAATATATAAAACTATATAAAACTATATAAAACTATTTAAAACTATATAAAACTACATAAAACTACATAAAACTATATAAAACTATATAAAACTTATAAAACTATATAAAACTATATAAAACTATATAAAACTATATAAATCCATATAAAATCATATAAAACTATATAAAACTGTATAAAATCATATAAAACTATATAAAACTGTATAATTCTGTATAGAACAATATAAAACCATATAAGACTATACGAAACTATATAAAACTATATAAAACTATATAAAACTAATAAAACTAATAAAACTATATTGTACTATGTAAAACTATATAAAACTATATAAAACTATATAAAACTATATAAAACTATATAAAACTATATAAAACTAACAAAACAATATAAAACTATATAGTACTATATAAAACTATATAAAACTATATAAAACTATATAAAACTAATAGAACCATATAAAACTATATTGTACTATATAAAACTATATAAAACTCTATAAAACTATATAAACTATATAAAACTAACAAAACTATATAATACTATGTTAAACTATATAAAACTATAAAAACTATATAAAATTAATAAAACTATATAAAACTATACAAAACTATATAAAACTATATAAAACTATATGAAACTATATAAAACAATATAAAACTTATAAAACTATATAGAAATTTATAAAACTATATAAAACTATATAAAACTATATAAAACTATGTAAAACTATATAAAACTATATAAAACTATATAAAACTAATAAAACTATATAAAACTGTATAAAACTATATAAAACTATATAAAACTAACAAAACTATATAAAACTCTATAGAACTATATAAAACTATATAAAACTATATAAAAATATATTAAACTATATAAAACTATATAAAACTATATAAAACTATATAAAACAATATAAAACTATATAAAACTATATAAAACTATATAAAACTATATAAAACTATATAAAACTAGATAACACTAGATAAAACTATATAAAAATATAGAAAACTATATAAAACTATATAAAACTAATAAAACTATATAAAACTATATAAAATTATATAAATCCATATAAAATCATATAAAACTATATAAAACTGTATAAAATCATATAAAACTATATAAAAGTATATAAAACTATATAAAACTAGATAACACTAGATGAAACTATATAAAACTATATAAAACTATATAAAACTATATAAAACTATATAAAACTATATAAAACTATATAAAACTATATAAAACTAACAAAACTATATAAAAGTCTATAGAACTATATAAAAATATATAAAACTATATAAAACTATATAAAACTATTTAAAACTATATAAAACTACATAAAACTACATAAAACTATATAAAACTATATAAAACTAATAAAACTATATAAAACTATATAAAACTATATAAAACTATATAAATCCATATAAAATCATATAAAACTATATAAAACTGTATAAAATCATATAAAACTATATAAAACTGTATAATTCTGTATAGAACAATATAAAACCATATAAGACTATACGAAACTATATAAAACTATATAAAACTATATAAAACTAATAAAACTAATAAAACTATATTGTACTATGTAAAACTATATAAAACTATATAAAACTATATAAAACTATATAAAACTATATAAAACTATATAAAACTAACAAAACAATATAAAACTATATAGTACTATATAAAACTATATAAAACTATATAAAACTATATAAAACTAATAGAACCATATAAAACTATATTGTACTATATAAAACTATATAAAACTCTATAAAACTATATAAACTATATAAAACTAACAAAACTATATAATACTATGTTAAACTATATAAAACTATAAAAACTATATAAAATTAATAAAACTATATAAAACTATATAAAACTATATAAAACTATATAAAACAATATAAAACTATATAAAACTATATAAAACTATATAAAACTATATAAAACTATATAAAACTTATAAAACCATATAGAAATTTATAAAACTATATAAAACTATATAAAACTATATAAAACAATATAAAACTATGTAGAACTATATAAACCTACATAGAACTATATGAAACTATATAAAATATATAAATTTGTATAAAACTATATACAACTAATAAAACTATATTGTACTATGTAAAACTATATAAAACTATATAAAACTATATAAAACTATATAAAACTATATAAAACTATATAAAACTATATAAACCTATATAAAACTATAAAAACTATATAAAACTATATAAAACTATATAAAACTATATAAAACTTATAAAACTATACAAAACTATATAAAACTATATAAAACTATATGAAACTATATAAAACAATATAAAACTTATAAAACTATATAGAAATTTATAAAACTATATAAAACTATATAAAACTATATAAAACTATGTAAAACTATATAAAACTATATAAAACTATATAAAACTAATAAAACTATATAAAACTGTATAAAACTATATAAAACTAACAAAACTATATAAAACTCTATAGAACTATATAAAACTATATAAAACTATATAAAACTATATAAAACTATATAAATCTATATAAAACTATATAAAACTATATAAAACTATATAAAACTATATAAATCTATATAAAACTATATAAAACTATATAAAGCTATATAAAACTAATAAAACTATATAAAACTATATAAAACTATATAAAACTATCAAAACTATGTAAAACTCTATAGAACTATATAAAACTATATAAAACTATATAAAACTATATAAAACTATATAAACCTCTATAAAACTATATAAAACTATATGAAAATATATAAAACTAACAAAACTATATAAAGCTATATAAAACTTTATAAAACTCTATAAAACTATATAAATCCATATAAAACTATATAAAACTATATAAAACTATATAAAACTAATAAAACTATATAAAACTATATAAAACTATATAAAACTAACAAAACTATGTAAAACTCTATAGAACTATATAAAACTATATAAAACTATATAAAACTATATAAAGCTATATAAAACTATATAAAACTAACAAAACTATATAAAACTCTATAGAACAATATAAAACTATATAAAACTATATAAAAATATATAAAACTATATAAAACTATATAAAACTATATAAAACTATATAAAACTGTATGAAACTATATAAAACTATATAAAACTTATAAAACTATATAAAACTATATAAAACTATATAAAACTATATAATACTATATAAAACTGTATAAAACTATATAAAACTATATAAAACTATATAAAACTATATAAAACTATATAAAACTATATAAAACTAACAAAACTATATAAAACTCTATAGAACTATATAAAACTATATAAAACTATATAAAAATATATTAAACTATATAAAACTATATAAAACTAGATAGAACTATATAAAACTATATAAAACTATATAAAACAATATAAAACTATATTAAACTATATTAAACTATATAAAACTATATAAAACTATATAAAACTATATAAAACTTATAAAACTGTATAAAACTATATAAAACTATATAAAACTATATAAAACTATATAAATCCATATAAAATCATATAAAACTATATAAACCTTTATAAAACTATATAAAACTATATGAAAATATATAAAACTAACAAAACTATATAAAGCTATATAAAACTTTATAAAACTCTATAAAACTATATAAATCCATATAAAACTATATAAAACTATATAAAACTATATAAAACTAATAAAACTATATAAAACTATATAAAACTATATAAAACTATATAAAACTAACAAAACTATATAAAACTCTATAGAACTATATAAAACTATATAAAACTATATAAAACAATATAAAACTATATTAAACTATATTAAACTATATAAAACTATATAAAACTATATAAAACTTATAAAACTGTATAAAACTATATAAAACTATATAAAACTATATGAAACTGTATAAATCCATATAAAATCATATAAAACTATATAAACCTCTATAAAACTATATAAAACTATATAAAACTATATAAAACTATATAAAACTATATAAAACTGTATGAAACTATATAAAGCTATATAAAACTATATAAAACTGTATGAAACTATATAAAACTATATAAAACTTATAAAACTACATAAAACTATATAAAACTATATAAAACTATATAAAACTATATAAAACTATATAAAACTATATAAAACTATATAAAACTAATAGAAGCATATAAAACTATATTGTACTATATAAAACTATATAAAACTCTATAAAACTATATAAACTATATAAAACTAACAAAACTATATAATACTATGTAAAACTATATAAAACTATATAAAACTACATAAAATTAATAAAACTATATAAAACTAAACAAAACTATATAAAACTATATAAAACTATATAAAACTATATAAAACTATATAAAACTGTATAAAACTATATAAAACTATATAAAACTATATAAAACTATATAAAACTATATAAAACTAACAAAACTATATAAAACTCTATAGAACTATATAAAACTATATAAAAATATATAAAAATATATTAAACTATATAAAACTATATAAAACTATATAAAACTATATAAAACTATATAAAACAATATAAAACTATATAAAACTATATAAAACTATATAAAATTATATAAAACTATATAAAACTATATAAAACTATATAAAACTAGATAGAACTATATAAAACTATATAAAACTATATAAAACAATATAAAACTATATTAAACTATATTAAACTATATAAAACTATATAAAACTATATAAAACTTATAAAACTGTATAAAACTATATAAAACTATATAAAACTATATAAAACTATATAAATCCATATAAAATCATATAAAACTATATAAACCTTTATAAAACTATATAAAACTATATGAAAATATATAAAACTAACAAAACTATATAAAGCTATATAAAACTTTATAAAACTCTATAAAACTATATAAATCCATATAAAACTATATAAAACTATATAAAACTATATAAAACTAATAAAACTATATAAAACTATATAAAACTATATAAAACTATATAAAACTAACAAAACTATATTAAACTATATAAAACTATATAAAACTATATAAAACTTATAAAACTGTATAAAACTATATAAAACTATATAAAACTATATAAAACTATATAAATCCATATAAAATCATATAAGACTATATAAACCTCTATAAAACCATATAAAACTATATGAAAATATATAAAACTAACAAAACTATATAAAGCTATATAAAACTTTATAAAACTCTATAAAACTATATAAATCCATATAAAACTATATAAAACTATATAAAACTATATAAAACTAATAAAACTATATAAAACTATATAAAACTATATAAAACTAACAAAACTATGTAAAACTCTATAGAAGTATATAAAACTATATAAAACTATGTAAAACTATATAAAACTATATAAAACTATATAAAACTAACAAAACTATATAAAACTCTATAGAACTATATAAAACTATATAAAACTATATAAAAATATATAAAACTATATAAAACTATATAAAACTATATAAAACTATATAAAACTGTATGAAACTATATAAAACTATATAAAACTTATAAAACTATATAAAACTATATAAAACTATATAAAACTGTATAAAACTATATAAAACTATATAAAACTATATAAAACTATATAAAACTATATAAAACTATATAAAACTAACAAAACTATATAAAACTCTATAGAACTGTATAAAACCATATAAAACTATATAAAACTGTATAAAACTATATAAAACTAATAAAACTATATTGTACTATGTAAAACTATATAAAACTATATAAAACTATATAAAACTATATAAAACTATATAAAACTATATAAAACTATATAAAACTATATAAAACTATATAAAACTATATAAAACTATATAAAACTATATAAAACTATATAAAACTGTATAAAACTATATAAAACTATATAAAACTATATAAAACTATATAAAACTATATAAAACTAACAAAACTATATAAAACTCTATAGAACTATATAAAACTATATAAAACTATATAAAAATATATAAAAATATATTAAACTATATAAAACTATATAAAACTATATAAAACTATATAAAACAATATAAAACTATATAAAACTATATAAAACTATATAAAACTATATAAAACTATATAAAACTAATAGAAGCATATAAAACTATATTGTACTATATAAAACTATATAAAACTCTATAAAACTATATAAACTATATAAAACTAACAAAACTATATAATACTATGTAAAACTATATAAAACTATATAAAACTATATAAAATTAATAAAACTATATAAAACTATACAAAACTATATAAAACTATATAAAACTATATAAAACTATATAAAACTATATAAAACTGTATAAAACTATATAAAACTATATAAAACTATATAAAACTATATAAAACTATATAAAACTAACAAAACTATATAAAACTCTATAGAACTATATAAAACTATATAAAACTATATAAAAATATATTAAACTATATAAAACTATATAAAACTATATAAAACTATATAAAACTATATAAAACAATATAAAACTATATAAAACTATATAAAACTATATAAAATTATATAAAACTATATAAAACTATATAAAACTATATAAAACTAGATAGAACTATATAAAACTATATAAAACTATATAAAACAATATAAAACTATATTAAACAATATTAAACTATATAAAACTATATAAAACTATATAAAACTTATAAAACTGTATAAAACTATATAAAACTATATAAAACTATATAAAAACTATATAAATCCATATAAAATCATATAAAACTATATAAACCTTTATAAAACTATATAAAACTATATGAAAATATATAAAACTAACAAAACTATATAAAGCTATATAAAACTTTATAAAACTCTATAAAACTATATAAATCCATATAAAACTATATAAAACTATATAAAACTATATAAAACTAATAAAACTATATAAAACTATATAAAACTATATAAAACTATATAAAACTAACAAAACTATATTAAACTATATAAAACTATATAAAACTATATAAAACTATATAAAACTTATAAAACTGTATAAAACTATATAAAACTATATAAAACTATATAAAACTATATAAATCCATATAAAATCATATAAGACTATATAAACCTCTATAAAACTATATAAAACTATATGAAAATATATAAAACTAACAAAACTATATAAAGCTATATAAAACTTTATAAAACTCTATAAAACTATATAAATCCATATAAAACTATATAAAACTATATAAAACTATATAAAACTAATAAAACTATATAAAACTATATAAAACTATATAAAACTAACAAAACTATGTAAAACTCTATAGAACTATATAAAACTATATAAAACTATATAAAACTATATAAAACTATATAAAACTATATAAAACTGTATGAATCTATATAAAACTATATAAAACTTATAAAACTATATAAAACTATATAAAACTATATAAAACTATATAAAACTATATAAAACTATATAAAACTATATAAAACTATATAAAACTATATAAAACTATATAAAACTGTATGAAACTATATAAAACTATATAAAACTTATAAAACTATACAAAACTATATAAAACTATATAAAACTATATGAAACTATATAAAACTATATAAAATTTATAAAACTATATAAAAATTTATAAAACTATATAAAACTATATAAAACTATATAAAACTTATAAAACTATACAAAACTATATAAAACTATACAAAACTATATGAAACTATATAAAACAATGTAAAACTAACAAAACTATATAATACTATGTAAAACTATATAAAACTATATAAAACTATATAAAATTAATAAAACTATATAAAACTATATAAAACTATATAAAACTATATAAAACTATATAAAACTATATAAAACTATATAAAACTATATAAAACTGTATAAAACTATATAAAACTATATAAAACTATATAAAACTATATAAAACTATATAAAACTATATAAAACTAACAAAACTATATAAAACTCTATAGAACTATATAAAACCATATAAAACTATATAAAACTGTATAAAACTATATAAAACTAATAAAACTATATTGTACTATGTAAAACTATATAAAACTATATAAAACTATATAAAACTATATAAAACTATATAAAACTATATAAAACTATATAAAACTATATAAAACTATATAAAACTATATAAAACTATATAAAACTATATAAAACTATATAAAACTATATAAAACTATATAAAACTATATAAAACTATATAAAACTTATAAAACTATACAAAACTATATAAAACTATACAAAACTATATGAAACTATATAAAACAATGTAAAACTAACAAAACTATATAAAACTCTATAGAACTATATAAAACCATATAAAACTATATAAAACTGTATAAAACTATATAAAACTAACAAAACTATATAAAACTCTATAGAACTATATAAAACCATATAAAACTATATAAAACTGTATAAAACTATATAAAACTAATAAAACTATATTGTACTATGTAAAACTATATAAAACTATATAAAACTATATAAAACTATATAAAACAATATAAAACTATATTAAACTATATTAAACTATATAAAACTATATAAAACAATATAAAACTTATAAAACTGTATAAAACTATAAAAACTATATAAAACTATATAAAACTATCTAAATCCATATAAAATCATATAAAACTATATAAACCTCTATAAAACTATACAAAACTATATGAAAATATATAAAACTAACAAAACTATATAAAGCTATATAAAACTTTATAAAACTCTATAAAACTATATAAATCCATATAAAACTATATAAAACTATATAAAACTATATAAAACTAATAAAACTATTTAAAACTATATAAAACTATATAAAACTATATAAAACTAACAAAACTATATTAAACTATATAAAACTATATAAAACTATATAAAACTTATAAAACTGTATAAAACTATATAAAACTATATAAAACTATATAAAACTATATAAATCCATATAAAATCATATAAGACTATATAAACCTCTATAAAACTATATAAAACTATATGAAAATATATAAAACTAACAAAACTATATAAAGCTATATAAAACTTTATAAAACTCTATAAAACTATATAAATCCATATAAAACTATATAAAACTATATAAAACTATATAAAACTAATAAAACTATATAAAACTATATAAAACTATATAAAACTAACAAAACTATGTAAAACTCTATAGAACTATATAAAACTATATAAAACTATATAAAACTATATAAAACTATATAAAACTATATAAAACTGTATGAATCTATATAAAACTATATAAAACTTATAAAACTATATAAAACTATATAAAACTATATAAAACTATATAAAACTATATAAAACTATATAAAACTATATAAAACTATATAAAACTATATAAAACTATATAAAACTGTATGAAACTATATAAAACTATATAAAACTTATAAAACTATACAAAACTATATAAAACTATATAAAACTATATGAAACTATATAAAACTATATAAAATTTATAAAACTATATAAAAATTTATAAAACTATATAAAACTATATAAAACTATATAAAACTTATAAAACTATACAAAACTATATAAAACTATACAAAACTATATGAAACTATATAAAACAATGTAAAACTAACAAAACTATATAAAACTCTATAGAACTATATAAAACCATATAAAACTATATAAAACTGTATAAAACTATATAAAACTAACAAAACTATATAAAACTCTATAGAACTATATAAAACCATATAAAACTATATAAAACTGTATAAAACTATATAAAACTAATAAAACTATATTGTACTATGTAAAACTATATAAAACTATATAAAACTATATAAAACTATATAAAACAATATAAAACTATATTAAACTATATTAAACTATATAAAACTATATAAAACAATATAAAACTTATAAAACTGTATAAAACTATAAAAACTATATAAAACTATATAAAACTATCTAAATCCATATAAAATCATATAAAACTATATAAACCTCTATAAAACTATATAAAACTATATGAAAATATATAAAACTAACAAAACTATATAAAGCTATATAAAACATTATAAAACTCTATAAAACTATATAAAACTAACAAAACTATATAATACTATGTAAAACTATATAAAACTATATAAAACTATATAAAATTAATAAAACTATATAAAACTATATAAAACTATATAAAACTATATAAAACTATATAAAACTATATAAAACCATATAAAACTATATAAAACTGTATAAAACTATATAAAACTAATAAAACTATATTGTACTATGTAAAACTATATAAAACTATATAAAACTATATAAAACTATATAAAACTATATAAAACTATATAAAACTATATAAAACTATATAAAACTATATAAAACTATATAAAACTATATAAAACTATATAAAACTATATAAAACTATATAAAACTATATAAAACTATATAAAACTATATAAAACTATATAAAACTATATAAAACTTATAAAACTATACAAAACTATATAAAACTATACAAAACTATATGAAACTATATAAAACAATGTAAAACTAACAAAACTATATAAAACTCTATAGAACTATATAAAACCATATAAAACTATATAAAACTGTATAAAACTATATAAAACTAACAAAACTATATAAAACTCTATAGAACTATATAAAACCATATAAAACTATATAAAACTGTATAAAACTATATAAAACTAATAAAACTATATTGTACTATGTAAAACTATATAAAACTATATAAAACTATATAAAACTATATAAAACAATATAAAACTATATTAAACTATATTAAACTATATAAAACTATATAAAACAATATAAAACTTATAAAACTGTATAAAACTATAAAAACTATATAAAACTATATAAAACTATCTAAATCCATATAAAATCATATAAAACTATATAAACCTCTATAAAACTATACAAAACTATATGAAAATATATAAAACTAACAAAACTATATAAAGCTATATAAAACATTATAAAACTCTATAAAACTATATAAAACTAACAAAACTATATAATACTATGTAAAACTATATAAAACTATATAAAACTATATAAAATTAATAAAACTATATAAAACTATATAAAACTATATAAAACTATATAAAACTATATAAAACTATATAAAACTATATAAAACTATATAAAACTGTATAAAACTATATAAAACTATATAAAACTATATAAAACTATATAAAACTATATAAAACTATATAAAACTAACAAAACTATATAAAACTCTATAGAACTATATAAAACCATATAAAACTATATAAAACTGTATAAAACTATATAAAACTAATAAAACTATATTGTACTATGTAAAACTATATAAAACTATATAAAACTATATAAAACTATATAAAACTATATAAAACTATATAAAACTATATAAAACTATATAAAAATATATAAAACTATATAAAACTATATAAAACTATATAAAACTGATAAAACTATACAAAACTATATAAAACTATACAAAACTATATAAAACTATATAAAACAATGTAAAACTTATAAAACTATATAGAAATTTATAAAACTATATAAAACTATATAAAACTATATAAAACTATGTAAAACTATATAAAACTGTATAAAACTATATAAAACTATATAAAACTATATAAAACTAGATAGAACTATATAAAACTATATAAAACTATATAAAACAATATAAAACTATATTAAACTATATTAAACTATATAAAACTATATAAAACTATATAAAACTATATAAAACTATATAAAACTATATAAAACTATATAAAACTATATAAAACTTATAAAACTATATAAAACTTATAAAACTGTATAAAACTATATAACACTATATAAAACTATATGAAACTATATAAATCCATATAAAATCATATAAAACTATATAAAACTGTATAAATCTGTATAGAACTATATAAAACTATATAAAACTATGTAAAACTATATAAAACTATATAAAACTATATGAAACTATATAAAACTATATGAAACTATATAAAACTAACAAAACTATATAAAACTATATAAAACTATATAAAACTATATAAAACTATATAAAACTAATAGAACCATACAAAACTATATAGTACTATATAAAACTATATAAAACTATATAAAACTATATAAAACTTATAAAACTATATAGAACTTTATAAAACTATATAAAACTATATAAAACTATGTAAAACTATATTAAATTATATAAAACTATATAAAACTATATAAAACTAATAGAACTAAATAAAACAATATAGTACTATATAAAACTATATAAAACTATATAAAACTATATAAAACTAATAAAACTATGTAAAACTATATAGCACTGTATAAAACTCTATAAAACTATATAAAACTATATCAAACTATATAAAACTATATATAACTAACAAAATTATATAATACTCTGTAGAACTATATAAAACTATATAAAACTATATAAAACTATATAAAACTATATAAAACTATATAAAACTATATAAAACTATATAAAACTATATAAAACTATATAAAACTATATAAAACTATATAAAACTATATAAAACTAATAGAACCATACAAAACTATATAGTACTATATAAAACTATATAAAACTATATAAAACTATATAAGACTTATAAAACTATATAGAAATTTATAAAACTATATAAAACTATATAAAACTATGTAAAACTATATTAAATTATATAAAACTATATAAAACTATATAAAACTAATAGAACTAAATAAAACTATATAGTACTATATAAAACTATATAAAACTATATAAAACTATATAAAACTATATAAAACTAATAAAACTATGTAAAACTATATAGCACTATATAAAACTCTATAAAACTATATAAAACTATATGAAACTATATAAAACTAACAAAACTATATAAAACTATATAAAACTATATAAAACTATATAAAACTATATAAAACTATTTAAAACTATATAAAACTAACAAAACTATATAAAACTCTATAGAACTATATAAAACCATATAAAACTATATAAAACTGTATAAAACTATATAACACTAGATAAAACTATATAAAACTATCAAGACTATATAAAACTATGTAAAACTAACAAAACTATATAAAACTATATAAAACTATATAAAACTATATAAAACTATATAAAACTATATAAAACTATATAAAACCATTTAAAACTATACGAAACTATATAAAACTATATAAAACTATATAAAACTATATAAAACTATATAAAACTATATAAAACTATATAAAACTATATAAAACTAACAAAACTATATAAAACTCTATAGAACTATATAAAACCATATAAAACTATATAAAACTGTATAAAACTATATAAAACTAATAAAACTATATTGTACTATGTAAAACTATATAAAGCTATATAAAACTATATAAAACTATATAAAACTATATAAAACTATATAAAACTATATAAAACTATATAAAACTATATAAAACTATATAAAACCATTTAAAACTATACGAAACTATATAAAACTATATAAAACTATATAAAACTATATAAAACTATATAAAACTATATAAAACTATATAAAACTATATTAAACGATATAAAACTAACAAAACTATATAAAACTATGTAAAACTAACAAAACTATATAAAACTATATAAAACTATATAAAACTATATAAAACTATATAAAACTATATAAAACTAACAAAACTATATAAAAGTCTATAGAACTATATAAAAATATATAAAACTATATAAAACTATATAAAACTATTTAAAACTATATAAAACTACATAAAACTACATAAAACTATATAAAACTATATAAAACTAATAAAACTATATAAAACTATATAAAACTATATAAAACTATATAAAACTAACAAAACTATATAATACTATGTAAAACTATATAAAACTATAAAAACTATATAAAATTAATAAAACTATATAAAACCATATAAAACTATATAAAACTATATAAATCTATATAAAGCTATATAAAACTAACAAAACAATATAAAACTATATTGTACTATATAAAACTATATAAAACTATATAAAACTATATAAAACTAATAGAACCATATAAAACTATATTGTACTATATAAAACTATATAAAACTCTATAAAACTATATAAACTATATAAAACTAACAAAACTATATAATACTATGTAAAACTATATAAAACTATAAAAACTATATAAAATTAATATAACTATATAAAACTATATAAAACTATATAAAACTATATAAAACTATATAAAACTATATAAAACTATGTAAAACTATATGAAAATATATAAAACTAACAAAACTATATAAAGCTATATAAAACTTTATAAAACTCTATAAAATTATATAAATCTATATAAAACTATATAAAACTATATAAAACTATATAAAACTAATAAAACTATATAAAACTGTATAAAACTATATAAAACTAACAAAACTATATAAAACTCTATAGAACTATATAAAACTATATAAAACTATATAAAACTATATAAAACTATATAAATCTATATAAAACTATATAAAACTATATAAAACTATATAAAACTAATAAAACTATATAAAACTATATCAAACTATATAAAACTATCCAAACTATGTAAAACTCTATAGAACTATATAAAACTATATAAAACTGTATAAAACTATATAAAACTATATAAAACTATATAAAACTATATAAAACTATATAAAACTAACAAAACTATATAAAACTCTATAGAACTATATAAAACTATATAAAACTATATAAAAATATATTAAACTATATAAAACTATATAAAACTATATAAAACTATATAAAACAATATAAAACTATATAAAACTATATAAAACTATATAAAATTATATAAAACTATATAAAACTATATAAAACTATATAAAACTAGATAGAACTATATAAAACTATATAAAACTATATAAAACTATATAAAACAATATAAAACTATATTAAACTATATTAAACTATATAAAACTATATAAATCTATATAAAACTTATAAAACTGTATAAAACTATATAAAACTATATAAAACTATATAAATCTATATAAATCCATATAAAATCATATAAAACTATATAAACCTTTATAAAACTATATAAAACTATATGAAAATATATAAAACTAACAAAACTATATAAAGCTATATAAAACTTTATAAAACGCTATAAAACTATATAAATCCATATAAAACTATATAAAACTATATAAAACTATATAAAAATTTATAAAATTATATAAAACTATATAAAATTATATAAAACTATGTAAAACTATATAAAACTATATAAAACTATATAAAACTATATAAAACTAATAGAACCATATAAAACTATATTGTACTATATAAAACTATATAAAACTCTATAAAACTATATAAACTATATAAAACTAACAAAACTATATAATACTATGTAAAACTATATAAAACTATATAAAACTATATAAAATTAATAAAACTATATAAAACTATATAAAACTAATAGAACCATATAAAATTATATTGTACTATATAAAACTATATAAAACTCTATAAAACTATATAAACTATATAAAACTAACAAAACTATATAATACTATGTAAAACTATATAAAACTATATAAAACTATATAAAATTAATAAAACTATATAAAACTATATAAAACTATATAAAACTATATAAAACTATATAAAACTATATAAAACTATATAAAACTGTATAAAACTATATAAAACTATATAAAACTATATAAAACTATATAAAACTATATAAAACTATATAAAACTAACAAAACTATATACAACTCTATAGAACTATATAAAACCATATAAAACTATATAAAACTGTATAAAACTATATAAAACTAATAATACTATATTGTACTATGTAAAACTATATAAAACTATATAAAACTATATAAAACTATATAAAACTATATAAAACTATATAAAACTATATAAAACTTATAAAACTATACAAAACTATATAAAACTATACAAAACTATATGAAACTATATAAAACAATGTAAAACTTATAAAACTATATAGAAATTTATAAAACTATACAAAACTATATAAAGCTATATAAAATTTATAAAACTATATAGAAATTTATAAAACTATATAAACTATATAAAACTAACAAAACTATATAATACTATGTAAAACTATATAAAAGTATATAAAACTATATAAAACTATATAAAACTTATAAAACTGTATAAAACTATATAACACTATATAAAACTATATAAAACTATATAAATCCATATAAAATCATATAAAACTATATAAAACTGTATAAATCTGTTTAGAACTATATAAAACTATATAAAACTATGTAAAACTATATAAAACTATATAAAACTATATGAAACTATATAAAACTATATGAAACTATATAAAACCAACAAAACTATATAAAACTATATAAAACTATATAAAACTATATAAAACTATATAAAACTAATAGAACCATACAAAACTATATAGTACTATATAAAACTATATAAAACTATATAAAACTATATAAAACTTATTAAACTATATAGAAATTTATAAAAATATATAAAACTATATAAAACTATGTAAAACTATATTAAATTATATAAAACTATATAAAACTATATAAAACTAATAGAACTAAATAAAACAATATAGTACTATATAAAACTATATAAAACTATATAAAACTATATAAAACTAATAAAACTATGTAAAACTATATAGCACTATATAAAACTCTATAAAACTATATAAAACTATATCAAACTATATAAAACTATATATAACTAACAAAATTATATAATACTCTGTAGAACTATATAAAACTATATAAAACTATATAAAACTATATAAAACTATATAAAACTATATAAAACTAACAAAACTATATAAAACTCTATAGAACTATATAAAACTATATAAAAATATAAAAATATATCAAACTATATAAAACTATATAAAACTATATAAAACTATATAAAACTATATAAAACTATATAAAACTATATAAAACTATATAAAACTTATAAAACTATACAAAACTATATAAAACTATATAATACTATATAAAACTATATAAAACATATAAAACTATATAGAAATTTATAAAACTATATAAACTATATAAAACTAACAAAACTATATAATACTATGTAAAACTATATAAAACTATATAAAACTATATAAAACTATATAAAACTATATAAAACTTATAAAACTGTATAAAACTATATAAAACTATATAAAACTATATAAAACTATATGAAACTATATGAAACTATATAAAACTATATGAAACTATATAAAACTAACAAAACTATATAAAACTATATAAAACTATGTAAAACTATATAAAACTATATAAAACTATTTAACACTATATAAAACTAACAAAACTATATAAAACTCTATAGAACTATATAAAACCATATAAAACTATATAAAACTGTATAAAACTATATAAAACTAATAAAACTATATTGTACTATGTAAAACTATATAAAACTATATTAAACTATATAAAACTATATAAAACTATATAAAACTATATAAAACTTATAAAACTGTATAAAACTATATAAAACTATATAAAACTATATAAAACTATATAAATCCATATAAAATCATATAAAACTATATAAACCTCTATAAAACTATATAAAACTATATGAAAATATATAAAACTAACAAAACTATATAAAGCTATATAAAACTTTATAAAACTCTATAAAACTATATAAATCCATATAAAACTATATAAAACTATATAAAACTATATAAAACTAATAAAACTATATAAAACTATATAAAACTATATAAAACTATATAAAACTAACAAAACTATATAAAACTCTATAGAACTATATAAAACTATATAAAACTATATAAAAATATATAAAACTATATAAAACTATATAAAACTATATAAAACTATATAAAACTGTATGAAACTATATAAAACTATATAAAACTTATAAAACTATATAAAACTATATAAAACTATATGAAACTATATAAAACTATATGAAACTATATAAAACTAACAAAACTATATAAAACTATATAAAACTATATAAAACTATATAAAACTATATAAAACTATATAAAACTATATAAAATTATATAAAACTATATAAAACTATATAAAACTATATAAAACTAGATAGAACTATATAAAACTATATAAAACTATATAAAACTATATAAAACAATATAAAACTATATTAAACTATATTAAACTATATAAAACTATATAAATCTATATAAAACTTATAAAACTGTATAAAACTATATAAAACTATATAAAACTATATAAATCTATATAAATCCATATAAAATCATATAAAACTATATAAACCTTTATAAAACTATATAAAACTATATGAAAATATATAAAACTAACAAAACTATATAAAGCTATATAAAACTTTATAAAACGCTATAAAACTATATAAATCCATATAAAACTATATAAAACTATATAAAACTATATAAAAATTTATAAAATTATATAAAACTATATAAAATTATATAAAACTATGTAAAACTATATAAAACTATATAAAACTATATAAAACTATATAAAACTAATAGAACCATATAAAACTATATTGTACTATATAAAACTATATAAAACTCTATAAAACTATATAAACTATATAAAACTAACAAAACTATATAATACTATGTAAAACTATATAAAACTATATAAAACTATATAAAATTAATAAAACTATATAAAACTATATAAAACTAATAGAACCATATAAAATTATATTGTACTATATAAAACTATATAAAACTCTATAAAACTATATAAACTATATAAAACTAACAAAACTATATAATACTATGTAAAACTATATAAAACTATATAAAACTATATAAAATTAATAAAACTATATAAAACTATATAAAACTATATAAAACTATATAAAACTATATAAAACTATATAAAACTATATAAAACTGTATAAAACTATATAAAACTATATAAAACTATATAAAACTATATAAAACTATATAAAACTATATAAAACTAACAAAACTATATACAACTCTATAGAACTATATAAAACCATATAAAACTATATAAAACTGTATAAAACTATATAAAACTAATAATACTATATTGTACTATGTAAAACTATATAAAACTATATAAAACTATATAAAACTATATAAAACTATATAAAACTATATAAAACTATATAAAACTTATAAAACTATACAAAACTATATAAAACTATACAAAACTATATGAAACTATATAAAACAATGTAAAACTTATAAAACTATATAGAAATTTATAAAACTATACAAAACTATATAAAGCTATATAAAATTTATAAAACTATATAGAAATTTATAAAACTATATAAACTATATAAAACTAACAAAACTATATAATACTATGTAAAACTATATAAAAGTATATAAAACTATATAAAACTATATAAAACTTATAAAACTGTATAAAACTATATAACACTATATAAAACTATATAAAACTATATAAATCCATATAAAATCATATAAAACTATATAAAACTGTATAAATCTGTTTAGAACTATATAAAACTATATAAAACTATGTAAAACTATATAAAACTATATAAAACTATATGAAACTATATAAAACTATATGAAACTATATAAAACCAACAAAACTATATAAAACTATATAAAACTATATAAAACTATATAAAACTATATAAAACTAATAGAACCATACAAAACTATATAGTACTATATAAAACTATATAAAACTATATAAAACTATATAAAACTTATTAAACTATATAGAAATTTATAAAAATATATAAAACTATATAAAACTATGTAAAACTATATTAAATTATATAAAACTATATAAAACTATATAAAACTAATAGAACTAAATAAAACAATATAGTACTATATAAAACTATATAAAACTATATAAAACTATATAAAACTAATAAAACTATGTAAAACTATATAGCACTATATAAAACTCTATAAAACTATATAAAACTATATCAAACTATATAAAACTATATATAACTAACAAAATTATATAATACTCTGTAGAACTATATAGAACTATATAAAACTATATAAAACTATATAAAACTATATAAAACTATATAAAACTAACAAAACTATATAAAACTCTATAGAACTATATAAAACTATATAAAAATATAAAAATATATCAAACTATATAAAACTATATAAAACTATATAAAACTATATAAAACTATATAAAACTATATAAAACTATATAAAACTATATAATACTATATAAAACTATATAAAACATATAAAACTATATAGAAATTTATAAAACTATATAAACTATATAAAACTAACAAAACTATATAATACTATGTAAAACTATATAAAACTATATAAAACTATATAAAACTATATAAAACTATATAAAACTTATAAAACTGTATAAAACTATATAAAACTATATAAAACTATATAAAACTATATGAAACTATATGAAACTATATAAAACTATATGAAACTATATAAAACTAACAAAACTATATAAAACTATATAAAACTATGTAAAACTATATAAAACTATATAAAACTATTTAACACTATATAAAACTAACAAAACTATATAAAACTCTATAGAACTATATAAAACCATATAAAACTATATAAAACTGTATAAAACTATATAAAACTAATAAAACTATATTGTACTATGTAAAACTATATAAAACTATATTAAACTATATAAAACTATATAAAACTATATAAAACTATATAAAACTTATAAAACTGTATAAAACTATATAAAACTATATAAAACTATATAAAACTATATAAATCCATATAAAATCATATAAAACTATATAAACCTCTATAAAACTATATAAAACTATATGAAAATATATAAAACTAACAAAACTATATAAAGCTATATAAAACTTTATAAAACTCTATAAAACTATATAAATCCATATAAAACTATATAAAACTATATAAAACTATATAAAACTAATAAAACTATATAAAACTATATAAAACTATATAAAACTATATAAAACTAACAAAACTAAATAAAACTCTATAGAACTATATAAAACTATATAAAACTATATAAAAATATATAAAACTATATAAAACTATATAAAACTATATAAAACTATATAAAACTGTATGAAACTATATAAAACTATATAAAACTTATAAAACTATATAAAACTATATAAAACTATATGAAACTATATAAAACTATATGAAACTATATAAAACTAACAAAACTATATAAAACTATATAAAACTATATAAAACTATATAAAACTATATAAAACTAATAGAACCATATAAAACTATATAGTACTATATAAAACTATATAAAACTATATAAAACTAATAAAACTATATTGTACTATGTAAAACTATATAAAACTATATAAAACTATATAAAACTATATAAAACAATATAAAACTATATTAAACTATATTAAACTATATAAAACTATATAAAACTATATAAAACTTATAAAACTGTATAAAACTATATAAAACTATATAAAACTATATAAAACTATCTAAATCCACATAAAATCATATAAAACTATATAAACCTCTATGAAAATATATAAAACTAACAAAACTATATAAAGCTATATAAAACTTTATAAAACTCTATAAAACTATATAAATCCATATAAAACTATATAAAACTATATAAAACTATATAAAACTAATAAAACTATATAAAACTATATAAAACTATATAAAACTATATAAAACTATATAAAACTATATAAAACTATATAAAACTAATAGAACCATATAAAACTATATAGTACTATATAAAACTATATAAAACTATATAAAACTAATAAAACTATATTGTACTATGTAAAACTATATAAAACTATATAAAACTATATAAAACTATATAAAACAATATAAAACTATATTAAACTATATTAAACTATATAAAACTATATAAAACTATATAAAACTTATAAACTGCATAAAACTATATAAAACTATATAAAACTATATAAAACTATCTAAATCCATATAAAATCATATAAAACTATATAAACCTCTATGAAAATATATAAAACTAACAAAACTATATAAAGCTATATAAAACTTTATAAAACTCTATAAAACTATATAAATCTATATAAAACTATATAAAACTATATAAAACTATATAAAACTGATAAAACTATATAAAACTATATAAAACTATATAAAACTAACAAAACTATATAAAACTCTATAGAACTATATAAAACTATATAAAACTATATAAAACTATATAAAACTATATAAAACTATATAAAACTATATAAAACTATATAAAACTTATAAAACTATACAAAACTATATAAAACTATATAATACTATATAAAACTATATAAAACATATAAAACTATATAGAAATTTATAAAACTATATAAACTATATAAAACTAACAAAACTATATAATACTATGTAAAACTATATAAAAATATATAAAACTATATAAAACTATATAAAACTATATAAAACTTATACAACTGTATAAAACTATATAAAACTATATAAAACTATATAAAACTATATAAAACTATATGAAACTATATAAAACTAACAAAACTATATAAAACTATATAAAACTATGTAAAACTATATAAAACTATATAAAACAATTTAACACTATATAAAACTAACAAAACTATATAAAACTCTATAGAACTATATAAAACCATATAAAACTATATAAAAAATATAT
>NW_027475976.1:0-24144 GCF_051020985.1 Nomia melanderi | reverse complement strand
ACTACCAAAACTATATAAAACTATATAAAACTATATAAAACTATATGAAACTAACAAAACTCTATAAAACTATATAAAACTATATAAAACTAACAAAACTATATAAAACTATGTAAAACTATATAAAACTATATAAAACTATATAAAACTATATAAAACTATATAAAGCTATATAAAACTATATAAAACTAACAAAACTATATAAAGCTATATAAAACTATATAAAACTATATAAAACTATACAAAACTATATAAAACTATATAAAGCTATCAAAACTATATAAAACTATGTAAAACTATATAAAACTATATAAAACTATATAAAACTATATAAAACAAACAAAGCTATATAAAACTATGTAACACTATATAAAACTATATAAAGCTATATAAAACTATATATAACTCAATAGAACTATATAAAACTATATAAAACTAACAAAAGTGTATAAAACTATGTAAAACTATACAAAACTATATAAAACTATATAAAACTATATAAAACTATATAAAACTAATAAAACTAAATAAAGCTATGTAAAACTCTATAAAACTATATAAAACTATATAAAACTAACAAAACTATATAAAACTATATAAAACTATAAAAAATTATATAAAACTAACAAAACTATATAAAGCTATATAAAACTATATAGAACCATATAATACTATACAAAACTAACAAAACTATATAAAACCATATAAAACTATACAAAACTAACAAAACTATATAAAACTATATAAAACTATATAAAACTATATAAAACTATATAAAACTCCATAAAACTCCATAATAGTATATAAAACTATATAAAACTACATAAAACTATATAAAACTATAAAAAACTGACAAAACTATATAAAACTATATAAAACAATATAGAATTATATAAAACTATATAAAACTATATAGAACTATATAAAACTATATAAAACTATATAAAACTCCATAAAACTCCATAATAGTATATAAAACTATATAAAACTATATAAAACTTTATAAAACCATATAAAACTATACAAAACTAACAAAACTATATAAAACTATGTAAAAGTACATAGAAGTAACAAAACTATATAAAACTATATAAAACAAATAAAACTATATAAAACTATATAAAATTCTATAACAACTATATAAAACTATATAAAACTAACAAAACTGTATAAAACTATATAAAACTATATAAAACTAACAAAACTATATAAAACTATATAAAACTAACAAAACTATATAAAACTATATAAAACTATATAAAACTCTATAAAACTATATGAAACTATATAAAACAAACAAAACTATATAAAACTATGTAAAACTATATAAAACTATATAAAACTATATAAAACTATATAAAACTATATAAAACTATATAAAACCATATAAAACTATACAAAACTAACAAAACTATATAAAACTATGTAAAAGTACATAGAACTAACAAAACTATATAAAACTATATAAAACTCTATAAAACTATATAAAACTATATAAAACTAACAAAACTGTATAAAACAATGTAAAACTATATATAACTATATAAAGCTATATACAACTATATAAAACTATATAAAACTATATAAAACTATATAAATCTAATAAAACTATATAAAGCTAGGTAAAACTCTATAAAACTATATAAAACTATATAAAACTAACAATACTATATAAAACTATATAAAACTATATAAAACTATATAAAACTATATAAAACTATATAAAACTATATAAAACTAACAAAACTATATAAAGCTATATAAAACTATATAAAACTATATAAAACTATATAAAACTAACAATACTATATAAAACTATATAAAACTATATAAAACTATATAAAACTATATAAAACAAATAAAACTATATAAAACTATATAAAACTATATAAAACTATATAAAGCTATATAAAACTATGTAAAACTATATAAAACTGTATAAAACTCCATAAAACTAACAAAACTATCTAAAGCTATATAAAACTATATAAAACTAATAAAACTATATAAAACTATATAAAACTATATAAAACTCTCTAAAACTATATAAAACTATATAAAACTAACAAAACTATATAAAACTATGTAAAACTATATAAAAATTTATAACACTATATAAAACTACATAAAACTAATAAAATTATATAAAACTATATAAAACTATATAAAACTATATAAAACTATATAAAACTATATAAAACTAATAAAACTATATAAAACCATATAAAACTATGTAAAACTATATAGAAATATATAAAACTATATAAAAATAACAAAACTGTATAAAACTATGTAAAACTATATAAAACTATATAATACTATATAAAACTATATAAAACTATATAAAACTATATAAAACTAATAAAACTATATATAAACTATGTAAAACTATATAAAACTATATAAAACTCTATAAAACTATATAAATCTATATAAAACTATATGAAACTATATAAAACTATATAAAACTAATAAAACTATATAAAGCTATGTAAAACTCTATAAAACTATATAAAACTATATAAAACTAACAAAACTATATAAAACTATATAAAACTATATAAAACTATACAAAACTATATAAAACTATATAAAACTAACAAAACTATATAAAGCTATATAAAACTATGTGAAACTATATAAAACTATATAAAACTATATAAAACTATATAAAACTATATGAAACTATATAAAACTATATAAAACTAATAAAACTATATAAAGCTATGTAAAACTCTATAAAACTATATAAAACTATGTAAAACTAACAAAACTATATAAAACTATATAAAACCATATAAAACTATACAAAACTAACAAAACTATATAAAACCATATAAAACTATACAAAACTAACAAAACTATATAAAACCATATAAAACTATACAAAATTAACAAAACTATATAAAACCATATAAAACTATGTAAAACTATATAAAACTATATAAAACTCCATAAAACTCTATAATAGTATATAAAACTATATAAAACTATATAAAACTATATAAAACTATATAACTATATAAAACTAATAAAACTATATAAAACTATATAAAACTATATAACTATATAAAACTAATAAAACTATATAAAACTATATAAAACTCTATAAAACTATATAAATCTATATAAAACTACATAAAACTATATAAAACTCACAAAACTATATAAAAGTATGTAAAAGTACATAGAACTAACAAAACTATATAAAACTATATAGAACTAACAATACTATATAAAACTATATAAAACTATATAAAACTATATAAAGCTAACAAAACTGTATAAAACTATATAAAGCTATGTAAAACTAACAAAACTATATAAAACTATATAAAACTATATAAAACTATAAAACTATATAAAACTATAAAACTATATAAAACTAATGAAACTATATAAAACTATATAAAACTATATAAAACAAATAAAATTATATAAAACTATATAAAACTATATAAAACTATATAAAACTATATAAAACTATATAAAACTATATAAAACTATATAAAACTAATAGAACTATATAAAACTATATAAAACTATATAAAACTATATAAAACTATATAAATCTCCATAATAGTATGTAAAACTATATAAAACTATATAAAACTCTATAAAACTATGTAAAACTATATAAAACTATATAAAACTATATAAAACTATATAAAGCTATATAAAACTATATAAAACTAATAAAACTATATAAAACTATATAAAACTATATAAAACTATATAAAACTATATAAAACTCCATAAAACTTCATAATAGTATATAAAACTATATAAAACTATATAAAACTATATAAAACTAAATAAAACTATATAAAACCATATAAAACTATACAAAACTAACAAAACTATACAAAACTATGTAAAAGTACATAAAACTAACAAAACTATATCAAACTATATAAAACTAACAATACTATATAAAACTATATAAAACTATATAAAACTATATAAAGCAAATAAGACTACATAAAACTATATAAAAGTATATAAAACTAACAAAACTCTATAAAACTATATAAATCTATATAAAACTACATAAAACTATATAAAACTGAATAAAACTAACAAGACTATATAAAGCTATATAAAACTATGTAAAACTAATAAAACTATATAAAACTATATAAAACTATATAAAACTCTATAAAACTATATAAAACTATATAAAACTAACAAAACTATATAAAATTATGTAAAACTATATAAAACTATATAAAACTATATAAAACTATATAAAACTATATAAAGCTATATAAAACTATATAAAACTAATAAAACTATATAAAACTATATAAAACTATATAAAACTATATAAAACTATATAAAACTATATAAAAATAACATAACTGTATAAAACTAAGTAAAAGTATATAAAACTATATAAAACTATATAAAACTATATAAAACTATTAAAACTATATAGAACTATATAAAACTATATAAAACTCTATAAAACTATATAAAACTACATAAAACTAATAAAACTATATAAAGCTATGTAAAACTCTATACAACTATATAAAACTATATAAAACTATACAAAACTAACAAAACTATAGAAAACCATATAAAACTATACAAAACTAACAAAACTATATAAAACTATGTAAAATCTATATAAAACTATATAAAACAAATAAAACTATATAAAACTATATAAAACTATATAAAACTAACAAAACTCTATAAAACTATATAAATCTATATAAAACTACATAAAACTATATAAAACTATATAAAACTATATAAAACTATATAAAACTAACAAAACTATATAAAGCTATATAAAACTATATAAAACTATTAAAACTATATAGAACTATATAAAACTATATAAAACTCTATAAAACTATATAAAACTATATAAAACTAATAAAACTATATAAAACTATATAGAACTAACAATACTATATAAAACTATATAAAACTATATAAAACTATATAAAGCTAACAAAACTGTATAAAACTATATAAAGCTATGTAAAACTAACAAAACTATATAAAACTATATAAAACTATATAAAACTATAAAACTATATAAAACTATAAAACTATATAATACTAATGAAACTATATAAAACTATATAAAACTATATAAAACAAATAAAATTATATAAAACTATATAAAACTATATAAAACTATATAAAACTATATAAAACTATATAAAACTATATAAAACTATATAAAACTATATAAAACTATATAAAACTAATAGAACTATATAAAACTATATAAAACTATATAAAACTATATAAAACTATATAAATCTCCATAATAGTATGTAAAACTATATAAAACTATATAAAACTCTATAAAACTATGTAAAACTATATAAAACTATATAAAACTATATAAAACTATATAAAGCTATATAAAACTATATAAAACTAATAAAACTATATAAAACTATATAAAACTATATAAAACTATATAAAACTATATAAAACTCCATAAAACTTCATAATAGTATATAAAACTATATAAAACTATATAAAACTATATAAAACTAAATAAAACTATATAAAACCATATAAAACTATACAAAACTAACAAAACTATACAAAACTATGTAAAAGTACATAAAACTAACAAAACTATATCAAACTATATAAAACTAACAATACTATATAAAACTATATAAAACTATATAAAACTATATAAAGCAAATAAGACTACATAAAACTATATAAAAGTATATAAAACTAACAAAACTCTATAAAACTATATAAATCTATATAAAACTACATAAAACTATATAAAACTAAATAAAACTAACAAGACTATATAAAGCTATATAAAACTATGTAAAACTAATAAAACTATATAAAACTATATAAAACTATATAAAACTCTATAAAACTATATAAAACTATATAAAACTAACAAAACTATATAAAATTATGTAAAACTATATAAAACTATATAAAACTATATAAAACTATATAAAACTATATAAAGCTATATAAAACTATATAAAACTAATAAAACTATATAAAACTATATAAAACTATATAAAACTATATAAAACTATATAAAACTATATAAAAATAACATAACTGTATAAAACTAAGTAAAAGTATATAAAACTATATAAAACTATATAAAACTATATAAAACTATTAAAACTATATAGAACTATATAAAACTATATAAAACTCTATAAAACTATATAAAACTATATAAAACTAATAAAACTATATAAAGCTATGTAAAACTCTATACAACTATATAAAACTATATAAAACTATACAAAACTAACAAAACTATAGAAAACCATATAAAACTATACAAAACTAACAAAACTATATAAAACTATGTAAAATCTATATAAAACTATATAAAACAAATAAAACTATATAAAACTATATAAAACTATATAAAACTATATAAAACTAACAAAACTCTATAAAACTATATAAATCTATATAAAACTACATAAAACTATATAAAACTATATAAAACTATATAAAACTATATAAAACTATATAAAACTAACAAAACTATATAAAGCTATATAAAACTATATAAAACTATTAAAACTATATAGAACTATATAAAACTATATAAAACTCTATAAAACTATATAAAACTATATAAAACTAATAAAACTATATAAAGCTATGTAAAACTCTATACAACTATATAAAACTATATAAAACTATACAAAACTAACAAAACTATAGAAAACCATATAAAACTATACAAAACTAACAAAACTATATAAAACTATGTAAAAGTACATAGAACTAACAAAACTATATAAAACTATATAGAACTAACAATACTATATAAAACTATATAAAACTATATAAAACTATATGAAACTATATAAAACAAATAAAACTATATAAAACTATATAAAATTCTATAAAACTATATAAAACTATATAAAACTAACAAAACTGTATAAAACTATATAAAACTATATAAAACTAACAAAACTATATAAAACTATATAACTATATAAAACTAATGAAACTATATAAAACTATATAAAACTGTATAGAACTATATAAAACTATATAAAAATAACAAAACTGTATAAAACTATGTAAAAGTACATAGAACTAACAAAACTATATAAAACTATATAAAACTAACAATACTATATAAAACTATATAAAACTATATAAAACTATATGAAACTATATAAAACAAATAAAACTATATAAAACTATATAAAATTCTATAAAACTATATAAAACTATATAAAACTAACAAAACTGTATAAAACTATATAAAGCTATGTAAAACTAACAAAACTATATAAAACTATATAAAACTATATAAAAATAACAAAACTGTATAAAACTATGTAAAACTGTATAAAACTATGTAAAACTATATAAAACTATATAAAACTATATAAAACTATATGAAACTATATAAAACTATATAAAACTCCATAAAACTCCATAATAGTATATAAAGCTATATAAAACTATATAAAACTATATAAAACTCTATAAAACTCTATAAAACTATATAAAACTCTATAAAACTATATAAATCTATATAAAACTACATAAAACTATATAAAACTAACAAAACTATCTAAAGCTATATAAAACTATATAAAACTAATAAAACTATATAGAACTATATAAAACTAACAAAACTGTATGAAACTATGTAAAAGTATATAACACTATATAAAACTAACAAAACTATATAAAACTATATAACACCATATAAAACCATACAAAACTATCAAAACTATATAAAACCATATAAAACTATACAAAACTAACAAAACTATATAAAACCATATAAAACCATATAAAACTATACAAAACTAACAAAACTATATAAAACCATATAAAACTATACAAAACTAACAAAACTATAGAAAACCATATAAAACTATACAAAACTAACAAAACTATATAAAACTATGTAAAAGTACATAGAACTAACAAAACTATATAAAACTATATAGAACTAACAATACTATATAAAACTATATAAAACTATATAAAACTATATAAAACTAACAAAACTATATAAAACTATGTAAAACTATATAAAACTATATAAAACTATATAAAACTATATAAAACTATATAAAGCTATATAAAACTATATAAAACTAATAAAACTATATAAAACTATATAAAACTATATAAAACTATATAAAAATAACATAACTGTATAAAACTAAGTAAAACTATATAAAACTATATAAAACTATATAAAACTATATAAAACTATATAAAACTATATAAAACTATATAAAACGAATAAAACTATATAAAGCTATATAAAACTAACAAAACTATATAAAGCTATATAAAACTATGTAAAACTAATAAAACTATATAAAACTATATAAAACTATATAAAACGCTATAAAACTATATAAAACTATATAAAACTAACAAAACTAGATAAAACTATGTAAAACTATATAAAACTATATAAAACTATATAAAACTATATAAAACTATATGAAACTATATAAAACTATATAAAACTCCATAAAACTCCATAATAGTATATAAAGCTATATAAAACTATATAAAACTATATAAAACTCTATAAAACTCTATAAAACTATATAAAACTATATAAAACTATATAAAACTAATAAAAAAATATAAAACTATGTAAAACTCTATAAAACTATATAAAACTATATAAAACTAACAAAACTATATAAAACTATATAAAACCATATAAAACTATACAAAACTAACAAAACTATATAAAACCATATAAAACTATACAAAACTAAAAAAACTATATAAAACTATATAAAACTAACAATACTATATAAAACTATATAAAACTATATAAAACTATATGAAACTATATAAAACAAATAAAACTGTATAAAACTATATAATATTCTATAAAACTATACAAAATTCTATAAAACTATATAAAACTATATAAAACTAACAAAACTGTATAAAACTATATAAAACTATATAAAACTAACAAAACTATATAAAACTATATAAAACTATATAAAACTATACAACTATATAAAACTCTATAAAACTATATAAATCTATATAAAACTATATAAAACTATATAAAACTATATGAAACTATATAAAACTAATAAAACTATATAAAGCTATGTAAAACTCTATAAAACTATATAAAACTATGTAAAACTAACAAAACTATATAAAACTATATAAAACCATATAAAACTATACAAAACTAACAAAACTATATAAAACCATATAAAACTATACAAAACTAACAAAACTATATAGAACCATATAAAACTATACAAAATTAACAAAACTATATAAAACCATATAAAACTATGTAAAACTATATAAAACTATATAAAACTCCATAAAACTCTATAATAGTATATAAAACTATATAAAACTATATAAAACTATATAAAACTATATAACTATATAAAACTAATAAAACTATATAAAACAATATAAAACTATATAACTATATAAAACTAATAAAACTATATAAAACTATATAAAACTCTATAAAACTATATAAATCTATATAAAACTACATAAAACTATATAAAACTCACAAAACTATATAAAACTATGTAAAAGTACATAGAACTAACAAAACTATATAAAACTATATAGAACTAACAATACTATATAAAACTATATAAAACTATATAAAACTATATAAAACTAACAAAACTGTATAAAACTATATAAAGCTATGTAAAACTAACAAAACTATATAAAACTATATAAAACTATATAAAACTATGAAACTATATAAAACTATAAAACTATATAAAACTAATGAAACTATATAAAACTATATAAAACTATATAAAACAAATAAAATTATATAAAACTATATAAAACTATATAAAACTATATAAAACTATATAAAACTATATAAAACTATATGAAACTATATAAAACTATATAAAACTAATAGAACTATATAAAACTATATAAAACTATATAAAACTATATAAATCTCCATAATAGTATATAAAACTATATAAAACTATATAAAACTCTATAAAACTATGTAAAACTATATAAAACTATATAAATCTCCATAATAGTATATAAAACTATATAAAACTATATAAAACTCTATAAAACTATGTAAAACTATATAAAACTATATAAAACTATATAAAACTATATAAAACTCCATAAAACTTCATAATAGTATATAAAACTATATAAAACTATATAAAACTATATAAAACTAAATAAAACTATATAAAACCATATAAAACTATACAAAACTAACAAAACTATACAAAACTATGTAAAAGTACATAAAACTAACAAAACTATATCAAACTATATAAAACTGACAATACTATATAAAACTATATAAAACTATATAAAACTATATAAAGCAAATAAAACTACATAAAACTAAATAAAAGTATATAAAACTAACAAACTATATAAAACTATGTAAAACTATATAAAACAATATAAAACTATATAAAACTATATAAAACTATATAAAGCTATATAAAACTATATGAAACTAATAAAACTATATAAAACTATATAAAACTATATAAAACTCTATAGAACTATATAAAACTATATAAAAATAACAAAACTGTATAAAACTATGTAAAACTATATAAAACTATATAAAACTATACAAAACTAACAAAACTATACAAAACTATGTAAAAGTACATAAAACTAACAAAACAATATAAAACTATATGAAACTATATAAAACTATATAAAACTATATAAAGCTCCACAGAACTCCATAAAACTATATAAAACTATATAAAACTATATGAAACTAATAATACTACATAAAACTATATAAAACTATACAAAACTATACAAAACTAACAAAACTATACAAAACTATGTAAAAGTACATAAAACTAACAAAACTATATAAAACTGACAATACTATATAAAACTATATAAAACTATATAAAACTATATAAAACTAATAAACCTATATAAAGCTATATAAAGTTAAATAAAACTATTAAAATTAATAAAACTACTGAAACTATATAGAATTATGTAAAGTTATATAAAACAATATAAAACTAATTAAACTTTATGAATCTATATATAACTATAAAAGACTGTATAAAACTATATAAAACTAATAAAACTATATAAAACTATATAAAACAATATAAAACTATATAAGACTATATAAAACAATATAAAACTATATAGAACTGTATAAAAATATATAACTAATAAAACTAATAAAACTATATAAAACTATATAAAACTATATAAAACTATATAAAAATATATAAAACTAATAAAACTATATAAAACTACATAAAAGCATATTAAACTATAAGGTGCAATATAAAACTAATAAAACTATATAAAACTATATAAAACCATATTAAACTATATGGAGCAATATAAAACTGATAAAACTATATGAAACTATGTTAAACTATATAAAACTATTTAAAACTGTATAATACTATATAAGACTATACGAAAACAAATAAACTATATAAAACTACTAAAACTACATGAAACTATGTAAAACTATATTAAACTATATAAAACTATATAAAACTATATAAAACTATATAAGACTATATAATACTACATAAAACTATATAAAACTAAATAAAACTATACAAAACTGTATAAAACTATAAAATACTATATGAAACTATATAAAACTATATAAAACTAATAAAATTATATAAAACTATATAATACTATATAAAACTGTATAAAACTATATAAAACTATATAAAAATATACAAATCTGTACAAAATTATATAAAACCGTATAAAACTATGTAAAACTATATAAAACTAAATAAAACTGTATAAAACTATATAAAACTAATAAAACTGTATAAAACTATATAAAACTATATAAAACTATATAAAACTATATAAAACTATATAAAACTATATAAAACTAACAAAACTATATGAAACTATGTAAAACTATATAAAACTATATAAAACCATATAAAACTATATAAAACTATGTAAAACTACATAAAACTAGCAAAACTATATAAAACTATATAAAAATATATAATACTATATAAAACTATATAAAACTATATAAAACTATATAAAACTATATAAAACTATATAAAACTATATAAAACTATATAAAAGTAACAAAACTATATAAAGCTATATAAAACTATATAAAACTATATAAAACTATATAAAACTATATAAAACTAACAAAACTATATAAAACTATGTAAAACTATATAAAGCTATATAAAACTATATAAAACTGATAAAACTATTTAAAACAATATAAAACTATATAAAACTGTATAAAACTATATAAAACTATATAAAACTATAGGAAACTCATAAAACTATATAAAACTATATAAAACTGTATAAAACTATATAAAACTATATAACACTAAGAAAACTATATTATACTATATAGTACTATATAAAAGTATGTAAAACTATATAAAACTATGTAAAACATTATAAAGCTGTATAAAGCTATGCAAAACTATATAAAACTATATAAAACTGTATAAAACTATATAAATCTAACAAAACTATATAAAGCTATATAAAACTATATAAAAATATATAAAACTATATAAAGCTCCATAAAACTCCATAAAACTATATAAAACTATATAAAACTATACGAAACTAATAATACTACATAAAACTATATAAAACTATACAAAACTATACAAAACTAACAAAACTATACAAAACTATGTAAAAGTACATAAAACTAACAAAACTATATAAAACTGACAATACTATATAAAACTATATAAAACTATATAAAACTATAGAAAACTATAGAAAACAAATAAAACTATATAAAACTAACAAAACTCTATAAAACTATATAAATCTATATAAAACTATATAAAACTATATAAAACTACATAAAACTATATAAATCTATATAAAATTAACATAACTATATAAAACTATATAAAATTAACAAAACTATATAAAACTATATAAAACTATATAAAACTATATAAAACTATATAAAACTACATAAAACTAACAAAACTATATAAAACTATATAAAACTCTATAAATCTATATAAAACTATATAAAACTAACAAAACTATATAAAACTATATAAAACTATATAAAACTATATAAAACTATAAAAAACTATATAAAACTATATCAAACTAACAAAACTATATAAAGCTATATAAAACTATATAAAACTATACAAAACTATTTAAAGCTCCATAAAACTCCATAAAACTATATAAAACTATATAAAACTGTATAAAACTATATAAAACTACATAAAACTAACAAAACTATATAATGCTATATAAAACTATATAAAACTATATAAAACTATATAAAACTATATAAAAATAACATAACTGTATAAAACTAAGTAAAACTATATAAAACTATATAAAACTATATAAAACTATATAAAACTATATAAAACTATATAAAACTATATAAAACGAATAAAACTATATAAAGCTATATAAAACTAACAAAACTATATAAAGCTATATAAAACTATGTAAAACTAATAAAACTATATAAAACTATATAAAACTATATAAAACGCTATAAAACTATATAAAACTATATAAAACTAACAAAACTAGATAAAACTATGTAAAACTATATAAAACTATATAAAACTATATAAAACTATATAAAGCTATATAAAACTATATAAAACTATATAAAACTAATACAACTATATAAAACTATATAAAACTATATAAAACTGTATAGAACTATATAAAACTATATAAAAATAACAAAACTGTATAAAACTATGTAAAACTGTATAAAACTATGTAAAACTATATAAAACTATATAAAACTATATAAAACTATATGAAACTATATAAAACTATATAAAACTCCATAAAACTCCATAATAGTATATAAAGCTATATAAAACTATATAAAACTATATAAAACTCTATAAAACTCTATAAAACTATATAAAACTATATAAAACTATATAAAACTAATAAAACTATATAAAACTATATAAAACTAACAAAACTGTATAAAACTATATAAAGCTATGTAAAACTAACAAAACTATATAAAACTATATAAAACTATATAAAACTATAAAACTATATAAAACTAATGAAACTATATAAATCTATATAAAACTATATAAAAATATATAAAACTAATAAAACTATATAAAGCTATGTAAAACTCTATAAAACTATATACAACTATATAAAACTAACAAAACTATATAAAACTTTATAAAACTATATAAAACTATATAAAACTATATAAAACTATATAAAACTATATAAAACTAACAAAACTATATAAAGCTATATAAAACTATATAAAACTATATAAAACTATATGAAGCTCCATAAAACTCTATAAAACTGTATAAAACCACATAAAACTATATAAAATTACATAAAACTAACAAAACTATATAAAACTATGTAAAACTATATAAAACTATATAAAACTCTATAAAACTATATAAAACTATATAAAACTATATAAAACTATATAAAACTTTATAAAACTATATAAAACTGTACAAAACTAATAAAACTCTATAGAACTATATAATACTATATAAAACTATATAAATCTATATAAAACTATATAAAACTATATAAAACTATAATCAACTGTATAAAACTATATAAAGCTATATAAAAGTATATAAAACTGTATAGAACTATATAAAACTATATAAAACAAACAAAACTGTGTAAAACTATGTAAAACTATATAAAACTATATAAAACTATATAACACTATATAAAACTATATAAAACTATATAAAACTAACAAAACTATATAAAACTATATAAAACTATATAAAACTATATAAAACTATATAACACTATATAAAACTATAAAAAACTATATAAAACTAACAAAACTATATAAAGCTATTTAAGACTATATAAAACTAATAAAACTATATAAAACTATATAAAACTATATAAAACTATATAAAACTATATAAAACTATATAAAACTAACAAAACAATATAAAACTATATAAAACTATATAAAACTATATAAAACTATATAACACTATATAAAACTATATAAAACTATATAAAACTAACAAAACTATATAAAACTATATAAAACTATAAAAAGCTATATAAAACTATATAATACTAATAAAATTATATAAAACTAACAAAACTATATAAAGCTATATAAAACTATATAAAACTATATAAAACTATATAAAACTATATAAAACTTTATAAAACTAACAAAACTATATAAAGCTATATAAAACTATATAAAACTATATAAAACTATATAAAACTATATAAAACTATATAAAACTCCATAAAACTCCATAAAACTATATAAAACTAACAAAACTATATAAAACTATATAAAATTATACGAAAATATATAAAACTAATAAAACTGTATAAATCTATATAAATCTATGTAAAACTATAAGAACTATATAAAACTATATAAAACTATATAAAACGATATAAAGCTGTATAAATTATATAAAACCGTATAAAACTACATAAAACTATATAAAATTGTATAGAACAATATAAAAATATATAAATCTATATAAATCTATTAAAACTAAATAAAACTGTATAATACTGTATAAAACTATATAAAACTATATAAAGCTATATAAAACTGTTTAGAACTATATAGAACAATATAAAACTATATAAAATTAATAAGACAATGTAAAAATATAAAACTATATTAAACTATATAAAACTATATAAAACTATATAAAACTAATAAACCTATATAAAGCTATATAAAACTAATAAAATTAATAAAACTACTAAAACTATATAGAATTATGTAAAGCTATATAAAACTATATAAAACTAATTAAACTATATGAATCTATATAAAACTATAAAAAACTGTATAAAACTATATAAAACTAATAAAACTATATGAAACTATATAAAACTATATAAAACTATATAAAACTATATAAAACTATATAGAACTGTATAAAACTATGTATAACTATACAAAACTATATAGAACTATATAAAACTATATATAACTATATAAAACTATATAAAACTATATCATACTATATAAAACTATATAAAACTGTATAAAACTATATAAAACTACATAAAACTTACAAAACTATATAAAGCTATATAAAACTATATAAAACTAACAAACTATATAAAACTATGTAAAACTATATAAAACAATATAAAACTATATAAAACTATATAAAACTATATAAAGCTATATAAAACTATATGAAACTAATAAAACTATATAAAACTATATAAAACTATATAAAACTCTATAGAACTATATAAAACTATATAAAAATAACAAAACTGTATAAAACTATGTAAAACTATATAAAACTATATAAAACTATACAAAACTAACAAAACTATACAAAACTATGTAAAAGTACATAAAACTAACAAAACTATATAAAACTGACAATACTATATAAAACTATATAAAACTATATAAAACTATATAAAACTATAGAAAACAAATAAAACTATATAAAACTACATAAAACTAACAAAACTATATAATGCTATATAAAACTATATAAAACTATATAAAACTATATAAAACTAACAAACTATACAAAACTATGTAAAACTATATAAAACAATATAAAACTATATAAAACTATATAAAACTATATAAAGCTATATAAAACTATATGAAACTAATAAAACTATATAAAACTATATAAAACTATATAAAACTATATAAAACTAACAAAACTATATAAAACTATATAAAACTATATAAAACTATATAAAGCTCCATAGAACTCCATAAAACTATATAAAACTATATAAAACTATATAAAACTATATAAAACTATATAAAACTATATAAAACTATATAAAACTATATAAAACTATATAAAACTATATAAAACTATATAAAACTATGTAAAACTATATAAAACTATATAAAACTATATAAAACTATATAAAACTCCTTAAAACTCCATAATAGTATATAAAACTATATAAAACTAATAAAACTATATAATACTGTATAAAACTATATAAAAATATATAAAACTAATAAAACTATATAAAAGTATATAAAAGTATATAAAACTATATAAAACTATATAAAACTATATAAAACTATATGAAACTAATAAATCTATATAAAACTATATAATACTGTAAAAAACTAAATAAAACTATATAATGGTATATAAAACTATATAAAACTATATAAAACTATATAAAACTATATAAAACTATATAAAACCATATAAAACTATACAAAACTAACAAAACTATACAAAACTATGTAAAAGTACATAAAACTAACAAAACTATATAAAACTACATAAAACATACAATACTATATAAAACTATATAAATCTATATAAAACTATGTAAAACTATATAAAACTATATAAAACTATATAAAACTATATAAAACTATATAAAACTATATAAAAGTAACAAAACTATATAAAGCTATATAAAACTATATAAAACTATATAAAACTATATAAAACTATATAAAACTAACAAAACTATATAAAACTATGTAAAACTATATAAAGCTATATAAAACTATATAAAACTGATAAAACTATTTAAAACAATATAAAACTATATAAAACTGTATAAAACTATATAAAACTATATAAAACTATAGGAAACTCATAAAACTATATAAAACTATATAAAACTGTATAAAACTATATAAAACTATATAACACTAAGAAAACTATATTATACTATATAGTACTATATAAAAGTATGTAAAACTATATAAAACTATGTAAAACATTATAAAGCTGTATAAAGCTATGCAAAACTATATAAAACTATATAAAACTGTATAAAACTATATAAATCTAACAAAACTATATAAAGCTATATAAAACTATATAAAAATATATAAAACTATATAAAGCTCCATAAAACTCCATAAAACTATATAAAACTATATAAAACTATATGAAACTAATAATACTACATAAAACTATATAAAACTATACAAAACTATACAAAACTAACAAAACTATACAAAACTATGTAAAAGTACATAAAACTAACAAAACTATATAAAACTGACAATACTATATAAAACTATATAAAACTATATAAAACTATATAAAACTATAGAAAACAAATAAAACTATATAAAACTAACAAAACTCTATAAAACTATATAAATCTATATAAAACTATATAAAACTATATAAAACTACATAAAACTATATAAATCTATATAAAATTAACATAACTATATAAAACTATATAAAATTAACAAAACTATATAAAACTATATAAAACTATATAAAACTATATCAAACTATATAAAACTACATAAAACTAACAAAACTATATAAAACTATATAAAACTCTATAAATCTATATAAAACTATATAGAACTAACAAAACTATATAAAACTATATAAAACTATATAAAACTATATAAAACTATAAAAAACTATATAAAACTATATCAAACTAACAAAACTATATAAAGCTATATAAAACTATATAAAACTATACAAAACTATTTAAAGCTCCATAAAACTCCATAAAACTATATAAAACTATATAAAACTGTATAAAACTATATAAAACTACATAAAACTAACAAAACTATATAATGCTATATAAAACTATATAAAACTATATAAAACTATATAAAACTAACAAACTATACAAAACTATGTAAAACTATATAAAACAATATAAAACTATATAAAACTATATAAAACTATATAAAGCTATATAAAACTATATGAAACTAATAAAACCATATAAAACTATATAAAACTATATAAAACTCTATAGAACTATATAAAACTATATAAAAATAACAAAACTGTATAAAACTATGTAAAACTATATAAAACTATATAAAACTATATAAAACTCTATAAAACTATATAAAACTATATAAAACTAACAAAACTATATAAAACTATATAAAACTATATAAAACTATATAAAACTATATAAAGCTCCATAGAACTCCATAAAACTATATAAAACTATATAAAACTATATAAAACTATATAAAACTATATAAAACTATATAAAACTATATAAAACTATATAAAACTATGTAAAACTATATAAAACTATATAAAACTATATAAAACTATATAAAACTCTATAAAACTATATAAAACTATATAAAACTAACAAAACAATATAAAACTATATGAAACTATATAAAACTATATAAAACTATATAAAGCTCCACAGAACTCCATAAAACTATATAAAACTATATAAAACTATATGAAACTAATAATACTACATAAAACTATATAAAACTATACAAAACTATACAAAACTAACAAAACTATACAAAACTATGTAAAAGTACATAAAACTAACAAAGCTATATAAAACTGACAATACTATATAAAACTATATAAAACTATATAAAACTATATAAAACTAATAAACCTATATAAAGCTATATAAAGTTAAATAAAACTATTAAAATTAATAAAACTACTGAAACTATATAGAATTATGTAAAGTTATATAAAACAATATAAAACTAATTAAACTTTATGAATCTATATATAACTATAAAAGACTGTATAAAACTATATAAAACTAATAAAACTATATAAAACTATATAAAACAATATAAAACTATATAAGACTATATAAAACAATATAAAACTATATAGAACTGTATAAAAATATATAACTAATAAAACTAATAAAACTATATAAAACTATATAAAACTATATAAAACTATATAAAACTATATAAAACTAATAAAACTATATAAAACTACATAAAAGCATATTAAACTATAAGGTGCAATATAAAACTAATAAAACTATATAAAACTATATAAAACCATATTAAACTATATGGAGCAATATAAAACTGATAAAACTATATGAAACTATGTTAAACTATATAAAACTATTTAAAACTGTATAATACTATATAAGACTATACGAAAACAAATAAACTATATAAAACTACTAAAACTACATGAAACTATGTAAAACTATATTAAACTATATAAAACTATATAAAACTATATAAAACTATATAAGACTATATAATACTACATAAAACTATATAAAACTAAATAAAACTATACAAAACTGTATAAAACTATAAAATACTATATGAAACTATATAAAACTATATAAAACTAATAAAATTATATAAAACTATATAATACTATATAAAACTGTATAAAACTATATAAAACTATATAAAAATATACAAATCTGTACAAAATTATATAAAACCGTATAAAACTATGTAAAACTATATAAAACTAAATAAAACTGTATAAAACTATATAAAACTAATAAAACTGTATAAAACTATATAAAACTATATAAAACTATATAAAACTATATAAAACTATATAAAACTATATAAAACTAACAAAACTATATGAAACTATGTAAAACTATATAAAACTATATAAAACCATATAAAACTATATAAAACTATGTAAAACTACATAAAACTAGCAAAACTATATAAAACTATATAAAAATATATAATACTATATAAAACTATATAAAACTATATAAAACTATATAAAACTATATAAAACTATATAAAACTATATAAAACTATATAAAAGTAACAAAACTATATAAAGCTATATAAAACTATATAAAACTATATAAAACTATATAAAACTATATAAAACTAACAAAACTATATAAAACTATGTAAAACTATATAAAGCTATATAAAACTATATAAAACTGATAAAACTATTTAAAACAATATAAAACTATATAAAACTGTATAAAACTATATAAAACTATATAAAACTATAGGAAACTCATAAAACTATATAAAACTATATAAAACTGTATAAAACTATATAAAACTATATAACACTAAGAAAACTATATTATACTATATAGTACTATATAAAAGTATGTAAAACTATATAAAACTATGTAAAACATTATAAAGCTGTATAAAGCTATGCAAAACTATATAAAACTATATAAAACTGTATAAAACTATATAAATCTAACAAAACTATATAAAGCTATATAAAACTATATAAAAATATATAAAACTATATAAAGCTCCATAAAACTCCATAAAACTATATAAAACTATATAAAACTATATGAAACTAATAATACTACATAAAACTATATAAAACTATACAAAACTATACAAAACTAACAAAACTATACAAAACTATGTAAAAGTACATAAAACTAACAAAACTATATAAAACTGACAATACTATATAAAACTATATAAAACTATATAAAACTATATAAAACTATAGAAAACAAATAAAACTATATAAAACTAACAAAACTCTATAAAACTATATAAATCTATATAAAACTATATAAAACTATATAAAACTACATAAAACTATATAAATCTATATAAAATTAACATAACTATATAAAACTATATAAAATTAACAAAACTATATAAAACTATATAAAACTATATAAAACTATATAAAACTATATAAAACTACATAAAACTAACAAAACTATATAAAACTATATAAAACTCTATAAATCTATATAAAACTATATAAAACTAACAAAACTATATAAAACTATATAAAACTATATAAAACTATATAAAACTATAAAAAACTATATAAAACTATATCAAACTAACAAAACTATATAAAGCTATATAAAACTATATAAAACTATACAAAACTATTTAAAGCTCCATAAAACTCCATAAAACTATATAAAACTATATAAAACTGTATAAAACTATATAAAACTACATAAAACTAACAAAACTATATAATGCTATATAAAACTATATAAAACTATATAAAACTATATAAAACTAACAAACTATACAAAACTATGTAAAACTATATAAAACAATATAAAACTATATAAAACTATATAAAACTATATAAAGCTATATAAAACTATATGAAACTAATAAAACCATATAAAACTATATAAAACTATATAAAACTCTATAGAACTATATAAAACTATATAAAAACAACAAAACTGTATAAAACTATGTAAAACTATATAAAACTATATAAAACTATATAAAACTCTATAAAACTATATAAAACTATATAAAACTAACAAAACTATATAAAACTATATAAAACTATATAAAACTATATAAAACTATATAAAGCTCCATAGAACTCCATAAAACTATATAAAACTATATAAAACTATATAAAACTATATAAAACTATATAAAACTATATAAAACTATATAAAACTATATAAAACTATGTAAAACTATATAAAACTATATAAAACTATATAAAACTATATAAAACTCTATAAAACTATATAAAACTATATAAAACTAACAAAACAATATAAAACTATATGAAACTATATAAAACTATATAAAACTATATAAAGCTCCACAGAACTCCATAAAACTATATAAAACTATATAAAACTATATAAAACTATATAAGACTATATAATACTACATAAAACTATATAAAACTAAATAGAACTATACAAAACTGTATAAAACTATAAAATACTATATGAAACTATATAAAACTATATAAAACTAATAAAATTATATAAAACTATATAATACTACATAAAACTGTATAAAACTATATAAAACTATATAAAAATATACAAATCTGTACAAAATTATATAAAACCGTATAAAACTATGTAAAACTATATAAAACTAAATAAAACTGTATAAAACTATATAAAACTAATAAAACTGTATAAAACTATATAAAACTATATAAAACTATATAAAACTATATAAAACTATATAAAACTATATAAAACTAACAAAACTATATGAAACTATGTAAAACTATATAAAACTATATAAAACCATATAAAACTATATAAAACTATGTAAAACTACATAAAACTAGCAAAACTATATAAAACTATATAAAAATATATAATACTATATAAAACTATATAAAACTATATAAAACTATATAAAACTATATAAAACTATATAAAACTATATAAAACTATATAAAAGTAACAAAACTATATAAAGCTATATAAAACTATATAAAACTATATAAAACTATATAAAACTATATAAAACTAACAAAACTATATAAAACTATGTAAAACTATATAAAGCTATATAAAACTATATAAAACTGATAAAACTATTTAAAACAATATAAAACTATATAAAACTGTATAAAACTATATAAAACTATATAAAACTATAGGAAACTCATAAAACTATATAAAACTATATAAAACTGTATAAAACTATATAAAACTATATAACACTAAGAAAACTATATTATACTATATAGTACTATATAAAAGTATGTAAAACTATATAAAACTATGTAAAACATTATAAAGCTGTATAAAGCTATGCAAAACTATATAAAACTATATAAAACTGTATAAAACTATATAAATCTAACAAAACTATATAAAGCTATATAAAACTATATAAAAATATATAAAACTATATAAAGCTCCATAAAACTCCATAAAACTATATAAAACTATATAAAACTATATGAAACTAATAATACTACATAAAACTATATAAAACTATACAAAACTATACAAAACTAACAAAACTATACAAAACTATGTAAAAGTACATAAAACTAACAAAACTATATAAAACTGACAATACTATATAAAACTATATAAAACTATATAAAACTATATAAAACTAATAAACCTATATAAAGCTATATAAAGTTAAATAAAACTATTAAAATTAATAAAACTACTGAAACTATATAGAATTATGTAAAGTTATATAAAACAATATAAAACTAATTAAACTTTATGAATCTATATATAACTATAAAAGACTGTATAAAACTATATAAAACTAATAAAACTATATAAAACTATATAAAACAATATAAAACTATATAAGACTATATAAAACAATATAAAACTATATAGAACTGTATAAAAATATATAACTAATAAAACTAATAAAACTATATAAAACTATATAAAACTATATAAAACTATATAAAACTATATAAAACTAATAAAACTATATAAAACTACATAAAAGCATATTAAACTATAAGGTGCAATATAAAACTAATAAAACTATATAAAACTATATAAAACCATATTAAACTATATGGAGCAATATAAAACTGATAAAACTATATGAAACTATGTTAAACTATATAAAACTATTTAAAACTGTATAATACTATATAAGACTATACGAAAACAAATAAACTATATAAAACTACTAAAACTACATGAAACTATGTAAAA
>NW_027475975.1:10000-17500 GCF_051020985.1 Nomia melanderi | reverse complement strand
ACCCGTTACGAATACGCATGCTCGTCCCGCACGATTTTAACACACACCGTGTTTTTCTCCAGTCGTCAAAGCGTTCGTGCGTCGAATTCGAAAAATAAAAAAAAGAAATACACCTTTTCTCTCTCTCTCGGGGTAAAAAGAGTCGATGTGTATTGTGTATAAAGGTTCTGCTGCGAGAAGTCTCGTTTTGCCGTGTGTTTCGGTAACGACGATCCTCCGAAACGTACATCTCATTCGTAAGAGAGGAAGAAAACAATCTCCCTGGGGCCAGTCGGTAATATACCGACATACGACGTGTCGTGCACATCCGTCTCACGCACGGTATACAAAATATGAATAAAACGTGTGTAGTCTCTCTCTCTCTCGACTTCTTAATATTTTCTTTCACCTCTGACGCATCATTTCAGGTGACGTCGGGAGCGCGGGAAAAAAAATTTTTCTAAACACACGAAACCGTTCATCTCACGAACAGCCGAAAAAGTTGTCGCTCAGATCCATATCGCAGTGGAGCGGTATCCGCGGGCGGTCGTAATTGAACGACGCACGACGCCGCGAACACTCACGCGAGTCCATACAAACGATTCCGATCGTTTTGCAACAACTAGAACGTACACTGTCCGTGAAATTCACAGAATTTTCGCGTGTCCGCGACAAACGCCGACGAGACACCCATCGTTCGCTCGTACGTAGCATCCTTCTCTTAACCCGACTCAGAGACGTTCTTTGCGCCCTTCGGTAAAAAAACGTTCGATCCGAAGAGGTGAACGACGGCGGGGATTTGACAGAGCTACGCAAGCAGTGTATGGTACGTAAACGACCCTCAGCCAGGCGTGGTCCAGGAATTGTATCCGTGGACCGCAATGTGCGTTCGAAATGTCGATGTTCATGTGTCCTGCAGTTCACACGTTGACGCGCAATTAGCTGCGTTCTTCATCGACCCACGAGCCAAGTGATCCACCGTTCAGGGTAATCGTATAAATTTTATATTTCACATATATAATTTTATTCTCATTTGTTCGACCTAATATCTCTTCTTTCAAAGAGAAGATAAAAGTTGATACCTGAATCTCCGACCAGCGCGCGAAGGAGATTCAGGCGTCGCCTTGGAGACGACACCGAAGCCTTTCGAGACGAAAAACGTTCAAGTAATATGTATATATTTCTCGACGTTCCGGGCGTATAGTGCATTCAAAAACCCGCGAAAGACGCAGAAGACTCGCACGCGTGGAAACGACGGGGATATATTTTGTATCCTACCCGATACTGAATCCATCGCGTGCAGTCGACCCTCGCGTTCTTCCGATCAGACGCATCTATTGTTGCGCGCATGTTTTCGCGTCGCATCGCGCGAAACGTTGCACGAATCGTACCGATCGATCGATTGAAAGCAAATAATGAAAAAAGACTTCACAGCTGGCTCTTTGCCGGTCATTCGTCCCATGTTATCTCTTGCCGCGAAATTGGCGCGCAAGAGTTGGGTGTCAGACGCGCGGCTTTAAAACGAGCTTCACGGCCGGTCCCTTCGTTACCGCTTTCGTTCTTTCTCTCGGAACGACCATGAACGAACACGACGAGCGACGCTACGGCATACACACGTCCACGGATTCGATTAAAAAAACAGACTTCACAGCTGGCTCTTTGCCGGTCATTCGTCCCATATTATCTCTTGCCGCGAAATTGGCGCGCAAGAGTTGGGTGTCAGACGCACGGCTTTAAAACGAGCTTCACGGCCGGTCCTCTCAATTCCGTGTACGGTACACGCAAGATGCGGGTTCCACTTCCAGACTACCCGGTCCCTTCTCTCTACGAGAATCGATAGTAGAAGAACGGCTCGAAAACGCGTCTCAGAGACTAGGGGAAAAGAAGCGGTATGCGAGCGAAACGAAAACGCATTATGGAAACGTCGCGAAACAATGTTCGACGGTTGCTCGGTTCCAATCGTGCGGCCGTTTCAATTTCTCGTGCGCTTCACCGTCCCTCCGTAACTCTGGCCGATCGCGTATACCGAAGAGCCGACACGCGCAAAAACCACAGGCATTGTATACTGTGTATATATATATATATGTTACAGTCACAGCCTTCGCGCGTTTTACTCTCCGACGCGGGGTTTCCACGACGAAAGAGAGACAGTTTCGTGGCGGGTGACTCGGCCGAATCGCTACGACGGGTATTTCTATTATAGAACGAATCATCGCCACCCTTTACCAGTGCCCGACGAAGGAATCACAAGGTCATCTGGAGTTTACAATGCCAGCGACGGTAATTCCAACGAAGACCCGATAAGTCAACTCATCGTTCTATTTCTCCCCGTACAGAAAAGCGAATCGACGCTAATGCACCTCGCGCAAGCACGAACGTTCTCTTCGCGTGGATCGTCCCATCGTCCAAAGATGTAAAGACGCATTGGAGATCGTGGTCTCTGGCGGGCTCATTGCACGCCCCACTGCATATCTTTCCTCGAATCGAGAATGATTCGTCCACTAAGGCTGCGAAACTACGCGTCGAGGAAACTAGGGGAAAGAAGCGGGATGCGAGCGAAACGACAATACATTATGGAAACGTCGCGAAACAATGTTCGGCGGTTGCTCGTTTCCTCCTGCGGACGTTTCATTGCTCGGGCGCTTCACGTCCCTCCGTAACCTTCGCGCGATCGCGTGCCCCGGAGAGCCGGCAACCGGTGAACCACAGGCGTATAAACTATAGTCTTCTATAGCAAGCCTTCGGCGGTTACTCTCCGACGCGGGGATTCCACGACGAGAGAGAATTTCGTGGCGGGTGACATCGGTCGAAACGCTACGACGGGTATTTCTATTATAGAACGAATCATCGCCACCCTTTACCAGTGCCCGACGAAGGAATCACAAGGTCATCTGGAGTTTACAATGCCAGCGACGGTAATTCCAACGAAGACCCGATAAGTCAACTCATCGTTCTATTTCTCCCCGTACAGACAAGCGAATCAACGCTATCGCACCTCACGCATGCACGAACGTTCTCTTCGCGTGAATCGTCCCATCGTCGAAAGATATAGCCGCTTGGAGATCGTGGCCCATCAAGTTCTTCCGTAACTCCTGCGCGATCGCGTACCCCGGAGAGCAGGCAACCGGTGAACCACAGGCGTATAAACTATAGTCTTCTATAGCAAGCCTTCGCGTTTACTCTACGACGCGGGGATTCCACGACGAGAGAGATTTTCGTGGCGGGTGACACGGCCGAATCGCTACGACGGGTATTTCTATTATAGAACGAATCATCGCCACCCTTTACCAGTGCCCGACGAAGGAATCACAAGGTCATCTGGAGTTTACAATGCCAGCGACGGTAATTCCAACGAAGACCCGATAAGTCAACTCATCGTTCTATTTCTCCCCGTACAGAAAAGCGAATCGGCGCTATCGCACCTCACGCAAGCAGGAATGATCTCTTCGCGTGGATCGTCCCATCGTCGAAAGATGTAAGACGTACAGAAATCGTGGTCCATCACGATTATTCGTAACTCTCCGAGTCGCGTATCTGAGAGTAGGGCAAACGGAGAACCACAGGCATAAATAATACTATATATTTCTTATATAGTTAGCCTTCGCGTTTTACTCTCCGACATGGGGATTCCACGACGAGAGAGAGTTTCGTGGCGGGTGACTCGGCCGAATCGCTACGACGGGTATTTCTATTATAGAACGAATCATCGCCACCCTTTACCAGTGCCCGACGAAGGAATCACAAGGTCATCTGGAGTTTACAATGCCAGCGACGGTAATTCCAACGAAGACCCGATAAGTCAACTCATCGTTCTATTTCTCCCCGTACAGAAAAGCGAATCGACGCTATCGCACCTCGCGCGAGCACGTAACTACTCTTCGCGTGGATCGTCCCATCGTCGAAAGATGTAAGACGCACGGAAATCGTGGCCCATCAACGTTTTTTTGTAACTCTGCCGATCGCGTATCACAGAGCCGAGACGCACATACCACAGGCGTATAATACCGTTTTCTTTCGTATGGTAAGCCTTCGCGTTTACTCTTCGGCGCGGGGTTTCCACGTCGAGAGAGACTTTCGTGGCGGGTGACATCGGTCGAAACGCTACGACGGGTATTACTATTATAGAACGAATCATCGCCACCCTTTACCAGTGCCCGACGAAGGAATCACAAGGTCATCTGGAGTTTACAATGCCAGCGACGGTAATTCCAACGAAGACCCGATAAGTCAACTCAACGTTCTATTTCTCCCCGTACAGAAAAGCGAATCGACGCTGTTGCACCTCACGCAAGCACGAACGTTCTCTTCGCGTGGATCGTCCCATCGTCGAAAGATGTAAGACGCACGGAAATCGTGGCACATCACGTGTTTTCGGAACTCTGTCGACCGCGTATCTCAGAGACGACGCGCGCGAACCACTGGCATATACTATTATATATCGCGTTTTACCCTCCGACGCGGGGATTCCACGACGAGAGAGAGTTTCGTGAGCGGGTTGACTCGGAAGAAACGCTACGACGGGTATTTCTATTATAGAACGCATCATCGCCACCCTTTACCAGTGCCCGACGAAGGAATCACAAGGTCATCTGGAGTTTACAATGCCAGCGACGGTAATTCCAACGAAGACCCGATAAGTCAACTCAACGTTCTATTTCTCCCCGTACAGAAAAGCGAATCGACGCAATCGCACCATACGCGTGCACGTAAACAACTCTTCGCGTGGATCGTCCCATCGTCGAGAGACGTAAGTTTTCATAGTATGAATTCGCGTTTTACTCTCCGACGCGGGGATTCCACGACGAGAGAGAGTTTCGTGAGCGGGTTGACTCGGAAGAAACGCTACGACGGGTATTTCTATTATAGAACGCATCATCGCCACCCTTTACCAGTGCCCGACGAAGGAATCACAAGGTCATCTGGAGTTTACAATGCCAGCGACGGTAATTCCAACGAAGACCCGATAAGTCAACTCAACGTTCTATTGCTCCCCGTACAGAAAAGCGAATCGACGCAATCGCACCATACGCGTGCACGTAACAACTCTTCGCGTGGATCGTCCCATCGTCGAGAGACGTAAGTTTCCATACTATGAATTCGCGTTTTACTCTCCGACGCGGGGATTCCACGACGAGAGAGAGTTTCGTGAGCGGGTTGACTCGGAAGAAACGCTACGACGGGTATTTCTATTATAGAACGCATCATCGCCACCCTTTACCAGTGCCCGACGAAGGAATCACAAGGTCATCTGGAGTTTACAATGCCAGCGACGGTAATTCCAACGAAGACCCGATAAGTCAACTCAACGTTCTATTACTCCCCGTACAGAAAAGCGAATCGACGCAATCGCACCATACGCGTGCACGTAACAACTCTTCGCGTGGGTCGTCCCATCGTCGAGAGACGTAAGTTTCATAGTAAGCCTTCGGCGTTTTACTCTCCGACGCGGGGATTCCACGACGAGAGAGAGAGTTTCGTGAGCGGGTTGACTCGGAAGAAACGCTACGACGGGTATTTCTATTATAGAACGCATCATCGCCACCCTTTACCAGTGCCCGACGAAGGAATCACAAGGTCATCTGGAGTTTACAATGCCAGCGACGGTAATTCCAACGAAGACCCGATAAGTCAACTCAACGTTCTATTTCTCCCCGTACAGAAAAGCGAATCGACGCAATCGCACCATACGCGTGCACGTAAACAACTCTTCGCGTGGATCGTCCCATCGTCGAGAGACGTAAGTTTTCATAGTATGAATTCGCGTTTTACTCTCCGACGCGGGGATTCCACGACGAGAGAGAGTTTCGTGAGCGGGTTGACTCGGAAGAAACGCTACGACGGGTATTTCTATTATAGAACGCATCATCGCCACCCTTTACCAGTGCCCGACGAAGGAATCACAAGGTCATCTGGAGTTTACAATGCCAGCGACGGTAATTCCAACGAAGACCCGATAAGTCAACTCAACGTTCTATTTCTCCCCGTACAGAAAAGCGAATCGACGCAATCGCACCATACGCGTGCACGTAAACAACTCTTCGCGTGGATCGTCCCATCGTCGAGAGACGTAAGTTTTCATAGTATGAATTCGCGTTTTACTCTCCGACGCGGGGATTCCACGACGAGAGAGAGTTTCGTGAGCGGGTTGACTCGGAAGAAACGCTACGACGGGTATTTCTATTATAGAACGCATCATCGCCACCCTTTACCAGTGCCCGACGAAGGAATCACAAGGTCATCTGGAGTTTACAATGCCAGCGACGGTAATTCCAACGAAGACCCGATAAGTCAACTCAACGTTCTATTACTCCCCGTACAGAAAAGCGAATCGACGCAATCGCACCATACGCGTGCACGTAACTACTCTTCGCGTGGATCGTCCCATCGTCGAGAGACGTAAGTTTCCATACTATGAATTCGCGTTTTACTCTCCGACGCGGGGATTCCACGACGAGAGAGTGTTTCGTGAGCGGGTTGACTCGGAAGAAACGCTACGACGGGTATTTCTATTATAGAACGCATCATCGCCACCCTTTACCAGTGCCCGACGAAGGAATCACAAGGTCATCTGGAGTTTACAATGCCAGCGACGGTAATTCCAACGAAGACCCGATAAGTCAACTCAACGTTCTATTGCTCCCCGTACAGAAAAGCGAATCGACGCAATCGCACCATACGCGTGCACGTAACAACTCTTCGCGTGGATCGTCCCATCGTCGAGAGACGTAAGTTTCATAAGTAAGCCTTCGGCGTTTTACTCTCCGACGCGGGGATTCCACGACGAGAGAGTGTTTCGTGGCGGGTGACTAGGCCGAAACGCTACGACGGGTATTTCTATTATAGAACGAATCATCGCCACCCTTTACCAGTGCCCGACGAAGGAATCACAAGGTCATCTGGAGTTTACAATGCCAGCGACGGTAATTCCAACGAAGACCCGATAAGTCAGCTCATCGTTCTATTTCTCCCCGTACAGAAAAGCGAATCGACGCTATCGCACCTCGCGCGAGCACGTAACAACTCTTCGCGTGGATCGTCCCATCGTCGAGAGACGTAAGACGCACGGAAATCGTGGTTCATCGCGTCTTTTCCTACTCTCTTGAATCGCAATTTCGTATAGAGCCTACACACGCGAACCACCGGCATATACTATTTCTTCTCTCATAGTAAGCCTTCGCGCGTTTTACTCTCCGACGCGGGGATTCCACGACGAGAGAGTGTTTCGTGGCGGGTGTCTCGGCCGAATCGCTACGACGGGTATTTCTATTATAGAACGAATCATCGCCACCCTTTACCAGTGCCCGACGAAGGAATCACAAGGTCATCTGGAGTTTACAATGCCAGCGACGGTAATTCCAACGAAGACCCGATAAGTCAACTCATCGTTCTATTTCTCCCCGTACAGAAAAGCGAATCGACGCTATCGCACCTCGCGCGAGCACGAAACAACTCTTCGCGTGGATCGTCCCATCGTCGAAAGATGTAAGACGCACGGAAATCGTGGTTCGGCGGGCTCTATGC
>NW_027475975.1:0-7500 GCF_051020985.1 Nomia melanderi | reverse complement strand
CACTATTAGATTACCAACTCCGCACGAATTACCACATGGGTATATCCGCGCATATACATCAGGAGGACCTCCAAAAATTTCAAACTCTCCCGTGTATCTCTCCGAGATCTTTTTAGAAGAAAAAGAATCTCGGATGTCACATCGACTTTCAGGTTTGTAAGCACGTATGCTCGAGCGCTCTCCATCGTGTAAGCACGGACATAACGCACGAAGTCCGAAGACCGCGTACGTTAACATGCTGGACATATCGAGAAAGCGCGAACCATGCTAGGCGTACCCATGTCGAGGCCCTCGCGTTAAAGATCATACTCTTCTTTTCGTTCTCTCTTCTTTGCCCAGAAATAATATATATTTCTTATAATATATACCTCTTAGTTTATGTATTTCTCTCTTAGGACACCTCAATTTTATATGTATATATTATATTTCATTCGAACAATTTTTGTTCGTCGCCCCTTTTTGTGTGTAGTATTTCGTTTGGTCTTTGCCATTAAATTTTTGTATACGAAAAATATATTTTCGCTCGGATAGAAAACCCCTTTTGGGTTTCTGAGAGTTGATGTGAGAGTCGTACAAGTATAACGAATATACGTTGTATCCAACCCAACATTCTGGGCTTACCACATAAGGGCCATTCGGTCTGAGACACCGACCCGTGGTCATGCTGTGTAGAGAAAAATTCGCAACGGAACGCGGTACAGAACAGTCGAGGAATGGACCTCGAGGAGCTGAACGACTGCTTCTCGACCGAGATCGTAGAATAGCCGCTCGCCCGCCGCTGCGCCGACCGGTCCGCTCGAACCGACGTGCTCTCTTATAGTAACCAAACGGGCGGCCGCGACGACCGCGGCGCCGGCCGCTCAGCACGGGCGCTTATGGTGGTAAACTGCCGCGCGTACAGACCAACCGCCGGGCTGCTGGTACTTAGCCGCTGAAACTATGGTCGATTCGAACATATATTAACATACGATTTTTATTCGATAAATCGTTATTGTACATATTAAACGTTAGTTTCCACCGAAAGAAAAATTTTTTAGAATTTTTTTTTTCCAAAAATTGCAAGAGTAAACTTTTTTAATATTCGATTTAAAAATTTTTAAATGCTTAATCCTTACATTAAACTACTGGGAGAACTCAGAAATCATAATGAAAAAAATTACAAAAATTTATTTTTCTCAGAAACTCCGAAAAACAGAGTGGTCGAATCCGTGCAAGCCGAATTTTTCTAAGTCCCCACGGTCAAGAGTAAACTTTTTTAATAAGCGTTTTAAAATTATTTCAATGTTTAATCCATGCGTAAACATGACGTTTATTAACGTTTTTAACATTAAAAAAAATTACAAAAATTTATTTTTCGGAAAAAATGGAAAAAACCGATTCGTCGGAGCGAGGTGTCCAGCCCGTGCGGTAATTCCAGCAGGCGAATCGGACTTCCCGAAATTTTTCTAAGTCCCACGGTCGACACCAACTTTTTTAATAAGCGTTTTAAAATTATTTCAATGTTTAATCATGCGTAAACATGAAGTTTATTAACGTTTTTAACATTAAAAAAAATTACAAAAATTTATTTTTCGGAAAAAATGGAAAAAACCGATTCGTCGGAGCGAGGTGTCCAGCCCGTGCGGTAATTCCAGCAGGCGAATCGGACTTCCCGAAATTTTTCTAAGTCCCACGGTCGACACCAACTTTTTTAATAAGCGTTTTAAAATTATTTCAATGTTTAATCCATGCGTAAACATGACGTTTATTAACGTTTTTAACATTAAAAAAAATTACAAAAATTTATTTTTCGGAAAAAATGGAAAAAACCGATTCGTCGGAGCGAGGTGTCCAGCCCGTGCGGTAATTCCAGCAGGCGAATCGGACTTCCCGAAATTTTTCTAAGTCCCACGGTCGACACCAACTTTTTTAATAAGCGTTTTAAAATTATTTCAATGTTTAATCCATGCGTAAACATGAAGTTTATTAACGTTTTTAACATTAAAAAAAATTACAAAAATTTATTTTTCGGAAAAAATGGAAAAAACCGATTCGTCGGAGCGAGGTGTCCAGCCCGTGCGGTAATTCCAGCAGGCGAATCGGACTTCCCGAAATTTTTCTAAGTCCCACGGTCGACACCAACTTTTTTAATAAGCGTTTTAAAATTATTTCAATGTTTAATCCATGCGTAAACATGACGTTTATTAACGTTTTTAACATTAAAAAAAATTACAAAAATTTATTTTTCGGAAAAAATGGAAAAAACCGATTCGTCGGAGCGAGGTGTCCAGCCCGTGCGGTAATTCCAGCAGGCGAATCGGACTTCCCGAAATTTTTCTAAGTCCCACGGTCGACACCAACTTTTTTAATAAGCGTTTTAAAATTATTTCAATGTTTAATCCATGCGTAAACATGACGTTTATTAACGTTTTTAACATTAAAAAAATTACAAAAATTTATTTTTCGGAAAAAATGGAAAAAAACCGATTCGTCGGAGCGAGGTGTCCAGCCCGTGCGGTAATTCCAGCAGGCGAATCGGACTTCCCGAAATTTTTCTAAGTCCCACGGTCGACACCAACTTTTTTAATAAGCGTTTTAAAATTATTTCAATGTTTAATCCATGCGTAAACATGAAGTTTATTAACGTTTTTAACATTAAAAAAAATTACAAAAATTTATTTTTCGGAAAAAATGGAAAAAACCGATTCGTCGGAGCGAGGTGTCCAGCCCGTGCGGTAATTCCAGCAGGCGAATCGGACTTCCCGAAATTTTTCTAAGTCCCACGGTCGACACCAACTTTTTTAATAAGCGTTTTAAAATTATTTCAATGTTTAATCCATGCGTAAACATGACGTTTATTAACGTTTTTAACATTAAAAAAAATTACAAAAATTTATTTTTCGGAAAAAATGGAAAAAAACCGATTCGTCGGAGCGAGGTGTCCAGCCCGTGCGGTAATTCCAGCAGGCGAATCGGACTTCCCGAAATTTTTCTAAGTCCCACGGTCGACACCAACTTTTTTAATAAGCGTTTTAAAATTATTTCAATGTTTAATCCATGCGTAAACATGACGTTTATTAACGTTTTTAACATTAAAAAAAATTACAAAAATTTATTTTTCGGAAAAAATGGAAAAAACCGATTCGTCGGAGCGAGGTGTCCAGCCCGTGCGGTAATTCCAGCAGGCGAATCGGACTTCCCGAAATTTTTCTAAGTCCCACGGTCGACACCAACTTTTTTAATAAGCGTTTTAAAATTATTTCAATGTTTAATCCATGCGTAAACATGAAGTTTATTAACGTTTTTAACATTAAAAAAAATTACAAAAATTTATTTTCGGAAAAAATGGAAAAAACCGATTCGTCGGAGCGAGGTGTCCAGCCCGTGCGGTAATTCCAGCAGGCGAATCGGACTTCCCGAAATTTTTCTAAGTCCCACGGTCGACACCAACTTTTTTAATAAGCGTTTTAAAATTATTTCAATGTTTAATCCATGCGTAAACATGACGTTTATTAACGTTTTTAACATTAAAAAAAATTACAAAAATTTATTTTTCGGAAAAAATGGAAAAAACCGATTCGTCGGAGCGAGGTGTCCAGCCCGTGCGGTAATTCCAGCAGGCGAATCGGACTTCCCGAAATTTTTCTAAGTCCCACGGTCGACACCAACTTTTTTAATAAGCGTTTTAAAATTATTTCAATGTTTAATCCATGCGTAAACATGACGTTTATTAACGTTTTTAACATTAAAAAAAATTACAAAAATTTATTTTTCGGAAAAAATGGAAAAAACCGATTCGTCGGAGCGAGGTGTCCTGCCCGTGCGGTAATTCCAGCAGGCGAATCGGACTTCCCGAAATTTTTCTAAGTCCCACGGTCGACACCAACTTTTTTAATAAGCGTTTTAAAAATTATTTCAATGTTTAATCCATGCGTAAACATGACGTTTATTAACGTTTTTAACATTAAAAAAAATTACAAAAATTTATTTTTCGGAAAAAATGGAAAAAACCGATTCGTCGGAGCGAGGTGTCCAGCCCGTGCGGTAATTCCAGCAGGCGAATCGGACTTCCCGAAATTTTTCTAAGTCCCACGGTCGACACCAACTTTTTTAATAAGCGTTTTAAAATTATTTCAATGTTTAATCCATGCGTAAACATGAAGTTTATTAACGTTTTTAACATTAAAAAAAATTACAAAAATTTATTTTTCGGAAAAAATGGAAAAAACCGATTCGTCGGAGCGAGGTGTCCAGCCCGTGCGGTAATTCCAGCAGGCGAATCGGACTTCCCGAAATTTTTCTAAGTCCCACGGTCGACACCAACTTTTTTAATAAGCGTTTTAAAATTATTTCAATGTTTAATCCATGCGTAAACATGACGTTTATTAACGTTTTTAACATTAAAAAAAATTACAAAAATTTATTTTTCGGAAAAAATGGAAAAAACCGATTCGTCGGAGCGAGGTGTCCAGCCCGTGCGGTAATTCCAGCAGGCGAATCGGACTTCCCGAAATTTTTCTAAGTCCCACGGTCGACACCAACTTTTTTAATAAGCGTTTTAAAATTATTTCAATGTTTAATCCATGCGTAAACATGACGTTTATTAACGTTTTTAACATTAAAAAAAATTACAAAAATTTATTTTTCGGAAAAAATGGAAAAAACCGATTCGTCGGAGCGAGGTGTCCAGCCCGTGCGGTAATTCCAGCAGGCGAATCGGACTTCCCGAAATTTTTCTAAGTCCCACGGTCGACACCAACTTTTTTAATAAGCGTTTTAAAATTATTTCAATGTTTAATCCATGCGTAAACATGAAGTTTATTAACGTTTTTAACATTAAAAAAAATTACAAAAATTTATTTTTCGGAAAAAATGGAAAAAACCGATTCGTCGGAGCGAGGTGTCCAGCCCGTGCGGTAATTCCAGCAGGCGAATCGGACTTCCCGAAATTTTTCTAAGTCCCACGGTCGACACCAACTTTTTTAATAAGCGTTTTAAAATTATTTCAATGTTTAATCCATGCGTAAACATGACGTTTATTAACGTTTTTAACATTAAAAAAAATTACAAAAATTTATTTTTCGGAAAAAATGGAAAAAACCGATTCGTCGGAGCGAGGTGTCCAGCCCGTGCGGTAATTCCAGCAGGCGAATCGGACTTCCCGAAATTTTTCTAAGTCCCACGGTCGACACCAACTTTTTTAATAAGCGTTTTAAAATTATTTCAATGTTTAATCCATGCGTAAACATGACGTTTATTAACGTTTTTAACATTAAAAAAATTACAAAAATTTATTTTTCGGAAAAAATGGAAAAAACCGATTCGTCGGAGCGAGGTGTCCTGCCCGTGCGGTAATTCCAGCAGGCGAATCGGACTTCCCGAAATTTTTCTAAGTCCCACGGTCGACACCAACTTTTTTAATAAGCGTTTAAAATTATTTCAATGTTTAATCCATGCGTAAACATGACGTTTATTAACGTTTTTAACATTAAAAAAAATTACAAAAATTTATTTTTCGGAAAAAATGGAAAAAACCGATTCGTCGGAGCGAGGTGTCCAGCCCGTGCGGTAATTCCAGCAGGCGAATCGGACTTCCCGAAATTTTTCTAAGTCCCACGGTCGACACCAACTTTTTTAATAAGCGTTTTAAAATTATTTCAATGTTTAATCCATGCGTAAACATGAAGTTTATTAACGTTTTTAACATTAAAAAAAATTACAAAAATTTATTTTTCGGAAAAATGGAAAAAACCGATTCGTCGGAGCGAGGTGTCCATCCCGTGCGGTAATTCCAGCAGGCGAATCGGACTTCCCGAAATTTTTCTAAGTCCCACGTCGACACCAACTTTTTTAATAAGCGTTTTAAAATTATTTCAATGTTTAATCCATGCGTAAACATGACGTTTATTAACGTTTTTAACATTAAAAAAAATTACAAAAATTTATTTTTCGGAAAAAATGGAAAAAACCGATTCGTCGGAGCGAGGTGTCCAGCCCGTGCGGTAATTCCAGCAGGCGAATCGGACTTCCCGAAATTTTTCTAAGTCCCACGGTCGACACCAACTTTTTTAATAAGCGTTTTAAAATTATTTCAATGTTTAATCCATGCGTAAACATGACGTTTATTAACGTTTTTAACATTAAAAAAAATTACAAAAATTTATTTTTCGGAAAAAATGGAAAAAACCGATTCGTCGGAGCGAGGTGTCCTGCCCGTGCGGTAATTCCAGCAGGCGAATCGGACTTCCCGAAATTTTTCTAAGTCCCACGGTCGACACCAACTTTTTTAATAAGCGTTTTAAAATTATTTCAATGTTTAATCCATGCGTAAACATGAAGTTTATTAACGTTTTTAACATTAAAAAAAATTACAAAAATTTATTTTTCGGAAAAAATGGAAAAAAACCGATTCGTCGGAGCGAGGTGTCCAGCCCGTGCGGTAATTCCAGCAGGCGAATCGGACTTCCCGAAATTTTTCTAAGTCCCACGGTCGACACCAACTTTTTTAATAAGCGTTTTAAAATTATTTCAATGTTTAATCCATGCGTAAACATGACGTTTATTAACGTTTTTAACATTAAAAAAAATTACAAAAATTTATTTTTCGGAAAAAATGGAAAAAACCGATTCGTCGGAGCGAGGTGTCCTGCCCGTGCGGTAATTCCAGCAGGCGAATCGGACTTCCCGAATTTTTCTAAGTCCCACGGTCGACACCAACTTTTTTAATAAGCGTTTTAAAATTATTTCAATGTTTAATCCATGCGTAAACATGAAGTTTATTAACGTTTTTAACATTAAAAAAAATTACAAAAATTTATTTTTCGGAAAAAATGGAAAAAACCGATTCGTCGGAGCGAGGTGTCCAGCCCGTGCGGTAATTCCAGCAGGCGAATCGGACTTCCCGAAATTTTTCTAAGTCCCACGGTCGACACCAACTTTTTTAATAAGCGTTTTAAAATTATTTCAATGTTTAATCCATGCGTAAACATGACGTTTATTAACGTTTTTAACATTAAAAAAAATTACAAAAATTTATTTTTCGGAAAAAATGGAAAAAACCGATTCGTCGGAGCGAGGTGTCCTGCCCGTGCGGTAATTCCAGCAGGCGAATCGGACTTCCCGAAATTTTTCTAAGTCCCACGGTCGACACCAACTTTTTTAATAAGCGTTTTAAAATTATTTCAATGTTTAATCCATGCGTAAACATGAAGTTTATTAACGTTTTTAACATTAAAAAAATTACAAAAATTTATTTTTCGGAAAAAATGGAAAAAACCGATTCGTCGGAGCGAGGTGTCCAGCCCGTGCGGTAATTCCAGCAGGCGAATCGGACTTCCCGAAATTTTTCTAAGTCCCACGGTCGACACCAACTTTTTTAATAAGCGTTTTAAAATTATTTCAATGTTTAATCCATGCGTAAACATGACGTTTATTAACGTTTTTAACATTAAAAAAAATTACAAAAATTTATTTTTCGGAAAAAATGGAAAAAACCGATTCGTCGGAGCGAGGTGTCCTGCC
>NW_027475974.1:0-24261 GCF_051020985.1 Nomia melanderi | reverse complement strand
AACTATATAAAACTATATAAAACTATATAAAACTAACAAAACTATATAAAACTGTATAAAACTATATAAAACTATATAAAACAGTATAAAACTAACAAAACTATATAAAACTATGTAAAACTGTATAAAACTATATAGAACTATATAAAACTAATAAAACTATATAAAACTATATAGTACTATGTAAAACTATATAAAACTGTATAAAACTATATAAATCTAACAAAACTATATAAAACTATATAAAACTATATAAAACTATATTAAACTATATGAAATTATATAAAACTATATAAAAGGATATAAAAGTATATAAAACTATATAAAACTATATAAAACTAAATAAAACTAACAAAACTATATAAAACTATATAAAACTCTATAAAACTATATAAAACTAACAAAACTATATAAAACTATATTAAACTCTACAAAACTAACAAAACTATATAAAACTCTATAGAACTATATAAAACTATATAAAACTGTATAAAACTAACAAAACTATATAAAACTATATAAATCTATATAAAACTATATAAAACTATATAGAGCCATATAAAACTATGTCAGACTATATAAAACTAATAAAACTATATCTAACCACATAGGGCCAAATAAAACTATGCAAAACGATAAAATTCTATTAAAACTATATAAAAATATATAAAACTATATAAAACTATATAAAACTAATAAAACTATATAAAACTATATATAAAAATATAGTACTATATAAAACTATATAAAACTCTATAGAACTATATAAAACTATATAAAACTATATAAAACTATATAAAACTATATAAAACTATATAAAACTATATAAAACTATATAAAACTAACAAAACTATATAAAACTATATAAAACTATACAAAACTATATAAAACTATATAAAACTAACAAAACTATATAAACCTATATAAAACTATATAAAACTATACAAAACTATGTAAAAGTAACAAAACTATATAAAACTATATAAAAGTATGTAAAACTATATGAAACTAACAAAACTATATAAAACTATATAAAACTGTATAAAACTATATAAAACTATATAAAACTGTATAAAACTAACAAAACTATATAAAACTATAAAAAACTATATAAAACTAAATAAAACTATATAAAACTATATAAAACTAATAAAACTATATAAAACAACATAAAACTAATAAAACTATATAAAACTATATAAAACTAATAAAACTAACAAAACTATGTAAAACTATATAAAACTATATAAAACTATATAAAACTATATAAATCTATATAAAACTATATAAAACTATATAAAACTAACAAAACTATATAAAACTATATAAAACTATACAAAACTATATAAAACTATATAAAACTAACAAAACTATATAAACCTATATAAAACTATATAAAACTATATAAAACTATATAAAAGTATGTAAAACTATATAAAACTAACAAAACTATATAAAACTATATAAAACTGTATAAAACTATATAAAACTATATAAAACTGTATAAAACTAACAAAACTATATAAACCTATGTAAAACTCTATAGAACTATATAAAACTATAAAAAACTATATAAAACTAAATAAAACTATATAAAACTATATAAAACTAATAAAACTATATAAAACTACTTAAAACTAATAAAACTATATAAAACTATATAAAACTAATAAAACTAACAAAACTATGTAAAACTATATAAAACTATATAAAACTAACAAAACTATATAAACCTATATAAAACTATATAAAACTATATAAAACTATATAAAACTATACAAAACTATGTAAAACTAACAAAACTATATAAAACTATATAAAAGTATGTAAAACTATATAAAACTAACAAAACTATATGAAACTATATAAAACTATATAAAACTATATAAAACTGCATAAAACTAACAAAACTATATAAACCAATGTAAAACTCTATAGAACTATATAAAACTATAAAAAACTATATAAAACTAAATAAAACTATATAAAACTATATAAAACTAATAAAACTATATAAAACTAACAAAACTATATAAACCTATACAAAACTCTATAGAACTATATAAAACTATATAAAACTATATAAAACTATATAAAACTATATAAACATATATAAAACTCTATAGAATTATATAAAACTATATAAAACTATATAAAACTATATAAAACTATATAAAACTAACAAAACTATATAAAACTATATAAAACTCTATAAAATTATATAAAACTATATAAAACTATATAAAACTATATAAAACTATACAAAACTATATAAAACTATATAAAACTATATAAAACTATATAAAACTATACAAAACTATGTAAAACTATGTAAAACTATATAAAACTATATAAAACTACATAAAACTATATAAAACTATATAAAACTAACAAAACTATATAAAACTATATAAAACTACATAAAACTCTATAGAACTATATACAACTATATAAAACTATATAAAATCAATAAAACTATAAAACTATATAAAACTCTATAAAACTATATACAACTATATAAAACTGACAAAACTATATAAAAGTATGTAAAACTATATAAAACTATATAAGACTATATAAAACTATATAAAACTATATAAAACTATATAACACTATATAAAACTATCAAAACCATATAAACCATATAAACCATATAAACCTATATAAAACTATATAAAACTCTATAAAACTCTATAAAACTATATAAAACTATATAAAACTATACTAAACTATATGAAACTATATAAAACTATATAAAACGATATAAAAGTATATAAAACTATATAAAACTATATAGAGCTATATAAAACTATATAAAACTATATAAAACCATATAAAACTAACAAAACTATATAAAACAATGTAAAAAACTATAGAAAACGATATAAAACGATATAAAACTATATAAAACTAACATAACTATATAAACCTATATAAAACTCTATAAGAACTATATACAACTATATAAAACTATATAAAACTATATAAACCTATGTAAAACTCTATAGAACTATATAAAACTATATAAAACTATATAAAACTATATAAAACTAACAAAACTATATAAAACTATATAAAACTCTATAAACCTATATAAAACTATGTAAAACTATATAAAACTATATAGAACCGTATAAAACTATGTCAAACTATATAAAACTAATAAAACTATGTCTAACCACATAGGGCCAAATAAAACTATGTAAAACTATAAAATTCTATTAAAACTATATAAAAATATATAAAACTATATAAAACTATATAAAACTATATAAAACTATATAAAACTATATAAAACTATATAAAACTATATAAAACTGTATAAAACTATATAAATCTATATAAAACTATATAAAACTATATAAAACTATATAAAACTATATAAAACTATATAAACCTATATAAAACTAACAAAACTATATAAAACTATATAAAACTATATAAAACTATATAAACCTATATAAAACTCTATAGAACTATATAAAACTATATAAAACTGTATAAAACTAACAAAACTATATAAAACTATATAAATCTATATAGAACTATATAAAACTATATAGAACCATATAAAACCATGTCAGACTATATAAAACTAATAAAACTATATAGAACCATATAAAACCATGTCAGACTATATAAAACTAATAATACTATATCTAACCACATAGGGCCAAATAAAACTATGTAAAACGATAAAATTCTATTAAAATTATATAAAAATATATAAAACTATATAAAACTATATAAAACTAATAAAACTATATAAAACTATATATAAAAATATAGTACTATATAAAACTATATAAAACTCTATAGAACTATATAAAACTATATAAAACTATATAAAACTATATAAAACTATATAAAACTATATAAAACTATATAAAACTATATAAAACTAACAAAACTATATAAAACTATATAAAACTATACAAAACTATATAAAACTATATAAAACTAACAAAACTATATAAACCTATATAAAACTATATAAAACTATATAAAACTATATAAAACTATATAAAACTATGTAAAACTAACAAAACTATATAAAACTATATAAAAGTATGTAAAACTATATAAAACTAACAAAACTATATAAAACTATATAAAACTGTATAAAACTATATAAAACTATATAAAACTGTATAAAACTAACAAAACTATATAAACCTATGTAAAACTCTATAGAACTATATAAAACTATAAAAAACTATATAAAACTAAATAAAACTATATAAAACTATATAAAACTAATAAAACTATATAAAACTATATAAAACTAATAAAACTATATAAAACTAATAAAACTATATAAAACTATATAAAACTAATAAAACTAACAAAACTATGTAAAACTATATAAAACTATATAAAACTATATGAAACTATATAAATCTATATAAAACTATATAAAACTATATAGAACCTTATAAAACTATGTCAGACTATATAAAACTAATAAAACTATGTCAAACTACATAGGGCCAAATAAAACTATGTAAAACTACAAAATTATGTTAAAACTATATAAAACTATATAAAACTATATAAAACTATATAAAACTATATAAAACTAACAAAACTATATAAACCTATACAAAACTCTATAGAAATATATAAAACTATATAAAACTATATAAAACTATATAAAACTATATAAAACTATATAAAACTATATAAAACTAACAAAACTATATAAAACTATATAAAACTATACAAAACTATATAAAACTATATAAAACTAACAAAACTATATAAACCTATATAAAACTATATAAAACTATATAAAACTATGTAAAACTAACAAAACTATATAAAACTATATAAAACTACATAAAACTCTATAGAACTATATACAACTATATAAAACTATATAAAATCAATAAAACTATAAAACTATATAAAACTCTATAAAACTATATACAACTATATAAAACTGACAAAACTATATAAAAGTATGTAAAACTATATAAAACTATATGAGACTATATAAAACTATATAAAACTATATAAAACTATATAACACTATATAACACTATCAAAACCATAAAAACCATATAAACCATATAAACCTATATAAAACTATATAAAACTCTATAAAACTCTATAAAACTATATAAAACTATATAAAACTATATTAAACTATATGAAACTATATAAAACTATATGAAACTATATAAAACTATATAAAACGATATAAAAGTATATAAAACTATATAAAACTATATAAAACTAAATAAAACTAACAAAACTATATAAAACTATATAAAACTCTATAAAACTATATAAACCTATAAAAAACTCTATAGAACTATATAAAACTATATAAAACTATATAAAACTATATAAAACTATATAAAACTAACAAAACTATATAAAACTATATAAAACTATATAAACCTAAGAAAACTAAATAAACCTATACAAAACTCTATAGAACTATATAAAACTATTTAAAACTCTATAAAACTGTATAAACCTATATAAAACTCTATAGAACTATATAAAACTATATAAAACTATATAAAACTATATAAAACTATATAAAACTAACAAAACTATATAAAACTATATAAAACTATATAAAACTATATAAAACTAACAAAACTATATAAACCTATGTAAAACTCTATAGAACTATATAAAACTATAAAAAACTATATAAAACTATATAAAACTATATAAAACTATATAAACATATATAAAACTCTATAGAATTATATAAAACTAAATAAAACTATATAAAACTATATAAAACTATATAAAACTATATAAAATTAACAAAACTATATAAACTATATAAACCTATATAAAACTCTATAAAACTATATAAAACTGTATAAAACTAACAAAACTATATAAACCTATGTAAAACTCTATAGAACTATATAAAACTATAAAAAACTATATAAAACTATATAAAACTATATAAAACTAACAAAACTAACAAAACTATATAAAACTATATAAAACTATATTAAACTATTTAAAACTATTTAAAAATATATAAAACTCTAAAGAACTATATAAAACTGTATAAAACTATATAAAACTCTATAAAACTATATAAAACTATATAAAACTATATAAAACTATATAATACTAACAAAACTATATAAGACTATATAAAACTATATAAAACTATATAAAACTATATAAAACTATGTAAAACTAACAAAACGATATAAAACTATATAAAAGTATATAAAACTATATGAAACTAACAAAACTATATAAAACTATATAAAACTATATAAAACTATAGAAAACTCTATAAAACTATATAAAACTATATAAAACTATGTAAAACTATATAAAACTATGTAAAACTATATAAAACTATATGAATCTATATGAAACTATATAGAACTATAAAAAACTATTTAAAACTATATAAAGCTGAATAAAACTATATAAAACTATACAAAATTATATAAAACTATATAAAACTATATAAAACTAACAAAACTATATAAAACTATGTAAAACGACATAAAACTATATAAAACTATATAAAACTATATAAACCTATATAAAACTCTATAGAACTATATAAAACTATTTAAAACTATATAAAACTATATAAAACTAATAAAACTAACAAAACTATGTAAAACTATATAAAACTATATAAAACTATATAAAACTATATAAATCTATATAAAACTATATAAAACTATATAGAACCTTATAAAACTATGTCAGACTATATAAAACTAATAAAACTGTGTAAAACTACATAGGGCCAAATAAAACTATGTAAAACTACAAAATTATGTTAAAACTATATAAAACTATATAAAACTATATAAAACTATATAAAACTAACAAAACTATATAAACCTATACAAAACTCTATAGAACTATATAAAACTATATAAAACTATATAAAACTATATAAACATATATAAAACTCTATAGAATTATATAAAACTATATAAAACTATATAAAACTATATAAAACTAACAAAACTATATAAAACTATATAAAACTCTATAAAATTATATAAAACTATATAAAACTCTATAAAACTATATAAAACTATACAAAACTATATAAAACTATATAAAACTATATAAAACTATACAAAACTATGTAAAACTATGTAAAACTATATAAAACTATATAAAACTACATAAAACTATATAAAACTATATAAAGCTAATAGAACTATGTAAAACTATATGATACTATATAAAACTATATAAAACTATATAAAACTAACAAAACTATATAAAACTCTATAGAACTATATAAAACTATTTAAAACTCAATAAAATTATATAAACCTATATAAAACTCTATAGATTTATATAAAACTATATAAAACTATATAAAATTATATAAAACTATATAAAACTATATAAAACTATATATAAAAATATAGTACTATATAAAACTATATAAAACTCTATAGAACTATATAAAACTATATAAAACTATATAAAACTATATAAAACTATATAAAACTATATAAAACTATATAAAACTAACAAAACTATATAAAACTATATAAAACTATACAAAACTATATAAAACTATATAAAACTAACAAAACTATATAAACCTATATAAAACTCTATAAAACTATATAAAACTATACAAAACTATATAAAACTATATAAAACTATATAAAACTATACAAAAGTATGTAAAACTATGTAAAACTATATAAAACTATATAAAACTACATAAAACTATATAAAACTATATAAAACTAACAAAACTATATAAAACTATATAAAACTACATAAAACTCTATAGAACTATATACAACTATATAAAACTATATAAAATCAATAAAACTATAAAACTATATAAAACTCTATAAAACTATATACAACTATATAAAACTGACAAAACTATATAAAAGTATGTAAAACTATATAAAACTATATAAGACTATATAAAACTATATAAAACTATATAAAACAATATAACACTATATAAAACTATCAAAACCATATAAACCATATAAACCATATAAACCTATATAAAACTATATAAAACTCTATAAAACTCTATAAAACTATATAAAACTATATAAAACTATATTAAACTATATGAAACTATATAAAACTATATAAAACGATATAAAAGTATATAAAACTATATAAAACTATATAAAACTAAATAAAACTAACAAAACTATATAAAACTATATAAAACTCTATAAAACTATATAAAACTAACAAAACCATATAAAACTATATAAAACTCTACAAAACTAACAAAACTATATAAAACTATATGAAACTCTATAAAACTATATAAAACTATATAAAACTAATAAATCTATATAAAACTATATAAAACTAATAAAACTATATATAAAAATATAGTTCTATATAAAACTATATAAAACTCTATAGAACTATATAAAATTATATAAAACTATATAAAACTCTATAAAACTATACAAAACTATATAAAACTATATAAAACTAACAAAACTATATAAAACTATATAAAACTACATAAAACTCTATAGAACTATATACAACTATATAAAACTATATAAAATCAATAAAACTATAAAACTATATAAAACTCTATAAAACTATATACAACTATATAAAACTGACAAAACTATATAAAAGTATGTAAAACTATATAAAACTATATGAGACTATATAAAACTATATAAAACTATATAAAACTATATAACACTATATAAAACTATCAAAACCATAAAAACCATATAAACCATATAAACCTATATAAAACTATATAAAACTCTATAAAACTCTATAAAACTATATAAAACTATATAAAACTATATTAAACTATATGAAACTATATAAAACTATATGAAACTATATAAAACTATATAAAACGATATAAAAGTATATAAAACTATATAAAACTATATAAAACTAAATAAAACTAACAAAACTATATAAAACTATATAAAACTCTATAAAACTATATAAACCTATAAAAAACTCTATAGAACTATATAAAACTATATAAAACTATATAAAACTATATAAAACTAACAAAACTATATAAAACTATATAAAACTATATAAACCTAACAAAACTAAATAAACCTATACAAAACTCTATAGAACTATATAAAACTATTTAAAACTCTATAAAACTGTATAAACCTATATAAAACTCTATAGAACTATATAAAACTATATAAAACTATATAAAACTATATAAAACTATATAAAACTAACAAAACTATATAAAACTATATAAAACTATATAAAACTATACAAAACTATATAAAACTATATAAAACTAACAAAACTATATAAACCTATGTAAAACTCTATAGAACTATATAAAACTATAAAAAACTATATAAAACTATATAAAACTATATAAAACTATATAAACATATATAAGACTCTATAGAATTATATAAAACTAAATAAAACTATATAAAACTATATAAAACTATATAAAACTATATAAAATTAACAAAACTATATAAATTATATAAACCTATATAAAACTCTATAAAACTATATAAAACTGTATAAAACTAACAAAACTATATAAACCTATGTAAAACTCTATAGAACTATATAAAACTATAAAAAACTATATAAAACTATATAAAACTATATAAAACTAACAAAACTAACAAAACTATATAAAACTATATAAAACTATATTAAACTATTTAAAACTATTTAAAAATATATAAAACTCTAAAGAACTATATAAAACTGTATAAAACTATATAAAATTATATAAAACTAACAAAACTATATAAAACTATATAAAACTCTATAAAACTATATAAAACTATATAAAACTATATAAAACTATATAAAACTATATAATACTAACAAAACTATATAAGACTATATAAAACTATATAAAACTATATAAAACTATATAAAACTATGTAAAACTAACAAAACGATATAAAACTATATAAAAGTATATAAAACTATATGAAACTAACAAAACTATATAAAACTATATAAAACTATATAAAACTATAGAAAACTATATAAAACTATACAAAATTATATAAAACTATATAAAACTATATAAAACTAACAAAACTATATAAAACTATGTAAAACGACATAAAACTATATAAAACTATATAAAACTATATAAACCTATATAAAACTCTATAGAACTATATAAAACTATTTAAAACTATATAAAACTATATAAAACCATATAAAACTAACAAAACTATATAAACCTATATAAAACTATATAAAACTATATAAAACTATATAAAACTATATAAAACTATATAAAACTATATAAAACTATATAAAACTATATAAACTAACAAAACTATATAAAACTATATAAAACTATATAAAAGTATATAAAACTATATAAAACTAACAAAACTATATAAAACTATATAAAACTCTATAAAACTATATAATACTATGTAAAACTATATAAAACTATATAAAACTAACAAAACTATATAAACCTATATAAAACAATATAAAACTATATAAAACTATATAAAACTATATAAAACTATATAAAACTATATAAAACTATTTAAAACTATATAAAACTATATAAAACTATATAAAACTATACAAAATTATATAAAACTATATAAAACTATATAAAACTAACAAAACTATATAAAACTATGTAAAACGACATAAAACTATATAAAACTATGTAAAACTGTATAGAAGTATATAAAACTATATAAAACTATATATAACTATATAAAACTAACAAAACTATATAAAACTATATAAATGTATATAAAACTATGTAAAACTAACCAAACTATATAAAACTATATAAAACTATATAAACTATATAAAACTAACAAAACTATATAAACCAATATAAAACTATATAGAACTATATAAAACTATATAAATCTATATAAAACCATATAAAACTAACAAAACTATATAAAACAATGTAAAACTATATAAAACGATATAAAACTATAAAATTCTATTAAAACTATATAAAAATATATAAAACTATATAAAACTATATAAAACTATATAAAACTATATAAAACTATATAAAACTAACAAAACTATATAAACCTTTACAAAACTCTATAGAACTATATAAAACTATTTAAAACTATATAAAACTATACAAAAGGATATAAAACTATATAAAACTATATAAAACTAACAAAACTATATAAAACTATATAAACTAACAAAACTATATAAAACTATATAAAACTAACAAAACTATATAAAACTATATAAAACTATATAAAACTATATAAAACTATATAAAACTAACAAAACTATATAAAACTATATAAAACTATATAAAACTATATAAAACTATACAAAATTATATAAAACTATATAAAACTATATAAAACTGTATAAAACTAACAAAACTATATAAAACTATGTAAAACGACATAAAACTATATAAAACTATATAAACCTATATAAAACTCTATAGAACTACATAAAACTATATAAAACTAACAAAACTATATAAAACTATATAAAACTAACAAAACTATATAAAACTATATAAAACTATGTAAAACTATATAAAACTATATAAAACTATATAAAACTATATAAAACTATATAAAACCATTTAAAACTAACAAAACTACATAAAACTATATAAAACTCTATAAAACTATATAAAACTATATAAAACTATATAAAACTATATAAAACTATAAAAAACTATATAAAACTATATAAAACTATATAAAACTATATAAAACTAACAAAACTATATGAACTATATAAAACTATATAAAACTATCTAAAACTATATAAAACTAACAAAACTATATAAACCTATATATAACTCTATAGAAATATATAAAACTATATAAAACTATCTAAAACTAATAAAACTATATAAAACTCTATTGAACTATATAAAACTATATAAAACTATATAAAACTCTATAAAACTATATAAAACTATATAAAACTATGTAAAACTATATAAAACTATGTAAAACTATATAGAACTAATAAAACTATATAAAACAATATAGTACTATATAAAACTATATAAAACTCTATAGAACTATATAAAACTATATAAAACTATATAGAACAATATAAAACTATATAAACCTATATAAAATTCTATAGAACTATATAAAACTATATAAAACTATATAAAACTATTTAAAACTATATAAAACTATATAAAAGGATATAAAACTATATAAAACTATATAAAACTAACAAAACTATATAAAACTATATAAAACTATATAAAACTATATAAAACTATATAAAACTAACAAAACTATATAAAACTATATAAAACTATATAAAACTATATAAAACTATATAAAACTATATAAAACTATATAAAACTAATAAAACTATATAAAACTATATAAAAGTAATAAAACTATATAAAACAATATAGTACTACATAAAACTTTATAAAACTCTATAGAACTATATAAAACTATATAAAACTATATAGAACTATATAAAACTAATAAAACTATATAAAACCATATAGTACTACGAAAAACTATATAAAACTATATAAAACTAACAAAACTATATAAAACTATATAAAACTAACAAAACTATATAAAACTATATAAATCTATATAAAACTATATAAAACTATATAGAACCATATAAATCCATGTCAGACTATATAAAACTAATAAAACTATGTCAAAGTACATAGGGCCAAATAAAACTATGTACAACTATAAAATTATATTAAAACTATATAAAACTATATAAAACTATATAAAACCTATATAAAACTCTATAGAACTATATAAAACTATATAAAACTAACAAAACTATATAAAACTATATAAAACTATATAAAACTATATAAAACTATATAAAACTAATAAAACTATATAAAACAATATAGTACTACATAAAACTATATAAAACTCTATAGAACTATATAAAACTATATAAAACTATATAGAACTATATAAAACTAATAAAACTATATAAAACTATATAGTACTACGAAAAACTATATAAAACTATATAAAACTAACAAAACTACATAAAACTATATAAAACTATATTAAACTTTATGAAACTATATAAAACTATATAAAACGATATAAAAGTATATAAAACTATATAAAACTATATAAAATTATATAAAACTAACAAAACTATATAGAACTATATAAAACTATATAAAACTGTATAAAACTATATAAAACTATCAAAACTATATAAAACTACATAAAACTATATAAAACTCTATAAAACTATATAAAACTATATAAAACTATGTAAAACTATATAAAACTATGTAAAACTATATAAAACTATATGAAACTATATGAAACTATATAAAACTATATAAAACTATACAAAACTATATAAAACAATATAAAACTATATAAAACTATACAAAATTATATAAAACTATATAAAACTATATAAAACTATATAAAACTAACAAAACTATATAAAACTATGTAAAACGACATAAAACTATATAAAACTATATAAACCTATATAAAACTCTATAGAACTATATAAAACTATATAAAACTAACAAAACTATATAAAACTATATAAAACTAACAAAACTATATAAAACTATATAAAACTATGTAAAACTATATAAAACTATATAAAACTATATAAAACTATATAAAACTAATAAAAACTATATAAAACAGTATAGTACTACATAAAACTATATAAAACTCTATAGAACTATATAAAACTATATAAAACTATATAGAACTATATAAAACTAATAAAACTATATAAAACTATATAGTACTACGAAAAACTATATAAAACTATATAAAACTAACAAAACTATATAAAACTATATAAAACTAACAAAACTATATAAAACTATATAAATCCATATAAAACTATATAAAACTATATAGAACCATATAAATCCATGTCAGACTATATAAAACTAATAAAACTATGTCAAAGTACATAGGGCCAAATAAAACTATGTACAAGTATAAAATTATATTAAAACTATATAAAACTATATAAAACTATATAAAACTATATAAAACTCTATAGAACTATATAAAACTATATAAAACTAACAAAACTATATAAAACTATATAAAACTATATAAAACTATATAAAACTATATAAAACTAATAAAACTATATAAAACAATATAGTACTACATAAAACTATATAAAACTCTATAGAACTATATAAAACTATATAAAACTATATAGAACTATATAAAAATAATAAAACTATATAAAACTATATAGTACTACGAAAAACTATATAAAACTATATAAAACTAACAAAACTACATAAAACTATATAAAACTATATTAAACTTTATGAAACTATATAAAACTATATAAAACGATATAAAAGTATATAAAAGTATATAAAACTATATAAAACTATATAAAATTATATAAAACTAACAAAACTATATAGAACTATATAAAACTATATAAAACTATATAAAACTATATAAAACTATCAAAACTATATAAAACTATATAAAACTATATAAAACTCTATAAAACTATATAAAACTATATAAAACTATATAAAACTATGTAAAACTATATAAAACTATGTAAAACTATATAAAACTATATGAAACTATATGAAACTATATAAAACTATATAATACTATACAAAACTATATAAAACAATATAAAACTATATAAAACTATACAAAATTATATAAAACTATATAAAACTATATAAAACTATATAAAACTAACAAAACTATATAAAACTATGTAAAACGACATAAAACTATATAAAACTATATAAACCTATATAAAACTCTATAGAACTATATAAAACTATATAAAACTAACAAAACTATATAAAACTATATAAAACTAACAAAACTATATAAAACTATATAAAACTATGTAAAACTATATAAAACTATATAAAACTATATAAAACTATATAAAACTAATAAAACTATATAAAACAATATAGTACTACATAAAACTATATAAAACTCTATAGAACTATATAAAACTATATAAAACTATATAGAACTATATAAAACTAATAAAACTATATAAAACTATATAGTACTACGAAAAACTATATAAAACTATATAAAACTAACAAAACTATATAAAACTATATAAAACTATATTAAACTTTATGAAACTATATAAAACTATATAAAACGATATAAAAGTATATAAAACTATATAAAACTATATAAAATTATATAAAACTAACAAAACTATATAGAACTATATAAAACTATATAAAACTATATAAAACTATATAAAACTATCAAAACTATATAAAACTATATAAAACTATATAAAACTCTATAAAACTATATAAAACTATATAAAACTATGTAAAACTATATAAAACTATGTAAAACTATATAAAACTATATGAAACTATATGAAACTATATAAAACTATATAAAACTATACAAAACTATATAAAACAATATAAAACTATATAAAACTATACAAAATTATATAAAACTATATAAAACTATATAAAGCTATATAAAACTAACAAAACTATATAAAACTATGTAAAACGACATAAAACTATATAAAACTATATAAACCTATATAAAACTCTATAGAACTATATAAAACTATATAAAACTAACAAAACTATATAAAACTATATAAAACTAACAAAACTATATAAAACTATATAAAACTATGTAAAACTATATAAAACTATATAAAACTATATAAAACTATATAAAACCATTTAAAACTAACAAAACTACATAAAACTATATAAAACTCTATAAAACTATATAAAACTATATAAAACTATATAAAACTATATAAAACTATATAAAACTATATAAAACTATAAAAAACTATATAAAACTATATAAAACTATATAAAACTATATAAAACTAACAAAACTATATGAACTATATAAAACTATATAAAACTATCTAAAATTATATAAAACTAACAAAACTATATAAACCTATATATAACTCTATAGAAATATATAAAACTATATAAAACCATCTAAAACTAATAAAACTATATAAAACTCTATTGAACTATATAAAACTATATAAAACTATATAAAACTCTATAAAACTATATAAAACTATATAAAACTATGTAAAACTATATAAAACTATGTAAAACTATATAAAACTAATAAAACTATATAAAACAATATAGTACTATATAAAACTATATAAAACTCTATAGAACTATATAAAACTATATAAAACTATATAGAACAATATAAAACTATATAAACCTATATAAAATTCTATAGAACTATATAAAACTATATAAAACTATATAAAACTATTTAAAACTATATAAAACTATATAAAAGGATATAAAACTATATAAAACTATATAAAACTAACAAAACTATATAAAACTATATAAAACTATATAAAACTATATAAAACTATATAAAACTAACAAAACTATATATAACTATATAAAACTATATAAAACTATTTAAAACTATATAAAACTATATAAAACTATATAAAACTATATAAAACTAATAAAACTATATAAAACTATATAAAAGTAATAAAACTATATAAAACAATATAGTACTACATAAAACTATATAAAACTCTATAGAACTATATAAAACTATATAAAACTATATAGAACTATATAAAACTAATAAAACTATATAAAACTATATAAAAGTAATAAAACTATATAAAACAATATAGTACTACATAAAACTATATAAAACTCTATAGAACTATATAAAACTATATAAAACTATATAGAACTATATAAAACTAATAAAACTATATAAAACTATATAGTACTACGAAAAACTATATAAAACTATATAAAACTAACAAAACTATATAAAACTATATAAAACTATATAAAACTATATAAAACTAATAAAACTATATAAAACAATATAGTACTACATAAAACTATATAAAACTCTATAGAACTATATAAAACTATATAAAACTATATAGAACTATATAAAACTAATAAAACTATATAAAACTATATAGTACTACGAAAAACTATATAAAACTATATAAAACTAACAAAACTATATAAAACTATATAAAACTATATTAAACTTTATGAAACTATATAAAACTATATAAAACGATATAAAAGTATATAAAACTATATAAAACTATATAAAATTATATAAAACTAACAAAACTATATAGAACTATATAAAACTATATAAAACTATATAAAACTATATAAAACTATCAAAACTATATAAAACTATATAAAACTATATAAAACTCTATAAAACTATATAAAACTATATAAAACTATGTAAAACTATATAAAACTATGTAAAACTATATAAAACTATATGAAACTATATGAAACTATATAAAACTATATAAAACTATACAAAACTATATAAAACAATATAAAACTATATAAAACTATACAAAATTATATAAAACTATATAAAACTATATAAAGCTATATAAAACTAACAAAACTATATAAAACTATGTAAAACGACATAAAACTATATAAAACTATATAAACCTATATAAAACTCTATAGAACTATATAAAACTATATAAAACTAACAAAACTATATAAAACTATATAAAACTATGTAAAACTATATAAAACTATATAAAACTATATAAAACTATATAAAACCATTTAAAACTAACAAAACTACATAAAACTATATAAAACTCTATAAAACTATATAAAACTATATAAAACTATATAAAACTATATAAAACTATATAAAACTATAAAAAACTATATAAAACTATATAAAACTATATAAAACTATATAAAACTAACAAAACTATATGAACTATATAAAACTATATAAAACTATCTAAAATTATATAAAACTAACAAAACTATATAAACCTATATATAACTCTATAGAAATATATAAAACTATATAAAACCATCTAAAACTAATAAAACTATATAAAACTCTATTGAACTATATAAAACTATATAAAACTATATAAAACTCTATAAAACTATATAAAACTATATAAAACTATGTAAAACTATATAAAACTATGTAAAACTATATAAAACTAATAAAACTATATAAAACAATATAGTACTATATAAAACTATATAAAACTCTATAGAACTATATAAAACTATATAAAACTATATAGAACAATATAAAACTATATAAACCTATATAAAATTCTATAGAACTATATAAAACTATATAAAACTATATAAAACTATTTAAAACTATATAAAACTATATAAAAGGATATAAAACTATATAAAACTATATAAAACTAACAAAACTATATAAAACTATATAAAACTATATAAAACTATATAAAACTATATAAAACTAACAAAACTATATAAAACTATATAAAACTATATAAAACTATTTAAAACTATATAAAACTATATAAAACTATATAAAACTATATAAAACTAATAAAACTATGTAAAACTATATAAAAGTAATAAAACTATATAAAACAATATAGTACTACATAAAACTATATAAAACTCTATAGAACTATATAAAACTATATAAAACTATATAGAACTATATAAAACTAATAAAACTATATAAAACTATATAAAAGTAATAAAACTATATAAAACAATATAGTACTACATAAAACTATATAAAACTCTATAGAACTATATAAAACTATATAAAACTATATAGAACTATATAAAACTAATAAAACTATATAAAACTATATAGTACTACGAAAAACTATATAAAACTATATAAAACTAACAAAACTATATAAAACTATATAAAACTATATAAAACTATATAAAACTAATAAAACTATATAAAACAATATAGTACTACATAAAACTATATAAAACTCTATAGAACTATATAAAACTATATAAAACTATATAGAACTATATAAAACTAATAAAACTATATAAAACTATATAGTACTACGAAAAACTATATAAAACTATATAAAACTAACAAAACTATATAAAACTATATAAAACTAACAAAACTATATAAAACTATATAAATCTATATAAAACTATATAAAACTATATAGAACCATATAAATCCATGTCAGACTATATAAAACTAATAAAACTATGTCAAAGTACATAGGGCCAAATAAAACTATGTACAACTATAAAATTATATTAAAACTATATAAAACTATATAAAACTATATAAACCTATATAAAACTCTATAGAACTATATAAAACTATATAAAACTAACAAAACTATATAAAACTATATAAAACTATATAAAACTATATAAAACTATATAAAACTAATAAAACTATATAAAACAATATAGTACTACATAAAACTATATAAAACTCTATAGAACTATATAAAACTATATAAAACTATATAGAACTATATAAAACTAATAAAACTATATAAAACTATATTGAACCATATAAAACCATGTCAGACTATATAAAACTAATAAAACTATGTCAAAGTACATAGGGCCAAATAAAACTATGTAAAACTATAAAATTATATTAAAACTATATAAAACTATATAAAACTATATAAACCTATATAAAACTCTATAGAACTATATAAAACTATATAAAACTATATTAAAGTATATAAAACTATATAAAACTATATAACACTATATAAAACTAACAAAACTATATAAACCTATATAAAACTATATAAAACTGTATAAAACTCTATAGAACTACATAAAACTATATAAAACCATATAAAACTATATAAAACTAACAAAACTATATAAAACTATATAAAACTATATAAAACTCTATAAAACTATATAAAAATCTATAGAACTATATAAAACTATATAAAACTATATAAAACCATATAAAACTAACAAAACTATATAAAACTATATAAAACTATATAAAACTATATAAAACTATATAAAACTATATAAAACTATATAAAACTATATAAAACTAACAAAACTATATAAACCTATATAAAAAGATATAGAACTATATAAAACTATATAAAACTCTATAGAACTATATAAAACTATATAAAACTATATAAAACTATATAAAACTATATAAAACTAACAAAACTATATAAAACTATATAAAACTATATAAACCTATAAAAAACTCTATAGAACTATATAAAACTATATAAAACTAACAAAACTATATAAAACTATATAAAACTATATAAATCTATATAAACCTATATAAAACTATATAAACCTATATAAAACTCTATAGAACTATATAGAACTATATAAAACTATATAAAACTATATAAAACTATATAAAACTATCAAAACTATATAAAACTATATAAATCTATATAAAACTATATAAAACTATATAGAACCATATAAAACTATAAAAAAGTATATAAAACTATATAAAACTATATAAAACTATAAAAAAGTATATAAAACTATATAAAACTAACAAAACTATATAAACCTATATATAACTCTATAGAAATATATAAAACTATATAAAACCATATAAAACTATGTAAAACTATATAAAACTATATAAAACTATATAAAACTAACAAAACTATATAAAACTATATAAAAGTATATAAAACTAACAAAACTATATAAAACTATATATAACTCTATAGAAATATATAAAACTATATAAAACTATATAAAACTATATAAAACTATATAAAACTATACAAAATTATATAAAACTATATAAAACTATATAAAACTAACAAAACTATATAAAACTATGTAAAACGACATAAAACTATATAAAACTATGTAAAACTGTATAGAAGTATATAAAACTATATAAAACTATATATAACTATATAAAACTAACAAAACTATATAAAACTATATAAATGTATATAAAACTATGTAAAACTAACCAAACTATATAAAACTATATAGAACTATATAAAACTATATAAAACTAACAAAACTATATAAACCAATATAAAACTATATAGAACTATATAAAACTATATAAATCTATATAAAACCATATAAAACTAACAAAACTATATAAAACAATGTAAAACTATATAAAACGATATAAAACTATAAAATTCTATTAAAACTATATAAAAATATATAAAACTATATAAAACTATATAAAACTATATAAAACTATATAAAACTATATAAAACTAACAAAACTATATAAACCTTTACAAAACTCTATAGAACTATATAAAACTATTTAAAACTATATAAAACTATACAAAAGGATATAAAACTATATAAAACTATATAAAACTAACAAAACTATATAAAACTATATAAAACTAACAAAACTATATAAAACTATATAAAACTAACAAAACTATATAAAACTATATAAAACTATATAAAACTATATAAAACTATATAAAACTAACAAAACTATATAAAACTATATAAAACTATATAAAACTATATAAAACTATACAAAATTATATAAAACTATATAAAACTATATAAAACTGTATAAAACTAACAAAACTATATAAAACTATGTAAAACGACATAAAACTATATAAAACTATATAAACCTATATAAAACTCTATAGAACTACATAAAACTATATAAAACTAACAAAACTATATAAAACTATATAAAACTAACAAAACTATATAAAACTATATAAAACTATATAAAACTATATAAAACTAACAAAACTATATAAAACTATATAAAACTATATAAAACTATATAAAACTATATAAAACTATATAAAACTATATAAAACTAATAAAACTATATAAAACTATATAAAAGTAATAAAACTATATAAAACAATATAGTACTACATAAAACTTTATAAAACTCTATAGAACTATATAAAACTATATAAAACTATATAGAACTATATAAAACTAATAAAACTATATAAAACCATATAGTACTACGAAAAACTATATAAAACTATATAAAACTAACAAAACTATATAAAACTATATAAAACTAACAAAACTATATAAAACTATATAAATCTATATAAAACTATATAAAACTATATAGAACCATATAAATCCATGTCAGACTATATAAAACTAATAAAACTATGTCAAAGTACATAGGGCCAAATAAAACTATGTACAACTATAAAATTATATTAAAACTATATAAAACTATATAAAACTATATAAACCTATATAAAACTCTATAGAACTATATAAAACTATATAAAACTAACAAAACTATATAAAACTATATAAAACTATATAAAACTATATAAAACTATATAAAACTAATAAAACTATATAAAACAATATAGTACTACATAAAACTATATAAAACTCTATAGAACTATATAAAACTATATAAAACTATATAGAACTATATAAAACTAATAAAACTATATAAAACTATATAGTACTACGAAAAACTATATAAAACTATATAAAACTAACAAAACTACATAAAACTATATAAAACTATATTAAACTTTATGAAACTATATAAAACTATATAAAACGATATAAAAGTATATAAAACTATATAAAACTATATAAAATTATATAAAACTAACAAAACTATATAGAACTATATAAAACTATATAAAACTGTATAAAACTATATAAAACTATCAAAACTATATAAAACTATATAAAACTATATAAAACTCTATAAAACTATATAAAACTATATAAAACTATGTAAAACTATATAAAACTATGTAAAACTATATAAAACTATATGAAACTATATGAAACTATATAAAACTATATAAAACTATACAAAACTTATATAAAACAATATAAAACTATATAAAACTATACAAAATTATATAAAACTATATAAAACTATATAAAACTATATAAAACTAACAAAACTATATAAAATATGTAAAACGACATAAAACTATATAAAACTATATAAACCTATATAAAACTCTATAGAACTATATAAAACTATATAAAACTAACAAAACTATATAAAACTATATAAAACTAACAAAACTATATAAAACTATATAAAACTATGTAAAACTATATAAAACTATATAAAACTATATAAAACTATATAAAACTAATAAAACTATATAAAACAGTATAGTACTACATAAAACTATATAAAACTCTATAGAACTATATAAAACTATATAAAACTATATAGAACTATATAAAACTAATAAAACTATATAAAAACTATATAGTACTACGAAAAACTATATAAAACTATATAAAACTAACAAAACTATATAAAACTATATAAAACTAACAAAACTATATAAAACTATATAAATCCATATAAAACTATATAAAACTATATAGAACCATATAAATCCATGTCAGACTATATAAAACTAATAAAACTATGTCAAAGTACATAGGGCCAAATAAAACTATGTACAAGTATAAAATTATATTAAAACTATATAAAACTATATAAAACTATATAAACCTATATAAAACTCTATAGAACTATATAAAACTATATAAAACTAACAAAACTATATAAAACTATATAAAACTATATAAAACTATATAAAACATATAAAACTAATAAAACTATATAAAACAATATAGTACTACATAAAACTATATAAAACTCTATAGAACTATATAAAACTATATAAAACTATATAGAACTATATAAAACTAATAAAACTATATAAAACTATATAGTACTACGAAAACTATATAAAACTATATAAAACTAACAAAACTACATAAAACTATATAAAACTATATTAAACTTTATGAAACTATATAAAAACTATATAAAACGATATAAAAGTATATAAAAGTATATAAAACTATATAAAACTATATAAAATTATATAAAACTAACAAAACTATATAGAACTATATAAAACTATATAAAACTATATAAAACTATATAAAACTATCAAAACTATATAAAACTATATAAAACTATATAAAACTCTATAAACTATATAAAACTATATAAAACTATGTAAAACTATATAAAACTATGTAAAACTATATAAAACTATATGAAACTATATGAAACTATATAAAACTATATAATACTATACAAATCTATATAAAACATATAAAACTATATAAAACTATACAAAATTATATAAAACTATATAAAACTATATAAAACTATATAAAACTAACAAAACTATATAAAACTATGTAAAACGACATAAAACTATATAAAACTATATAAACCTATATAAAACTCTATAGAACTATATAAAACTATGTAAAACTATATAAAACTATATAAAACTTATATAAAACTATATAAAACTAATAAAACTATATAAAACAATATAGTACTACATAAAACTATATAAAACTCTATAGAACTATATAAAACTATATAAAACTATATAGAACTATATAAAACTAATAAAACTATATAAAACTATATAGTACTACGAAAAACTATATAAAACTATATAAAACTAACAAAACTATATAAAACTATATAAAACTATATTAAACTTTATGAAACTATATAAAACTATATAAAACGA
>NW_027475973.1:0-24351 GCF_051020985.1 Nomia melanderi | reverse complement strand
ACACTATATAAAACTATATAAAACTATATAAAACTATATAAAACTATATAAAACTATATAAAACTATACAAAACTATATAAAACTATATAAAACTATATAAAACTAATAAAACTATATAAAACTATATAAAACTATATAAAACTCTATAATACTCTATAAAACTATATAAAACTATTGATAACTATATAAAACTATATAAAACTATATAAAACTATATAAAACTATATAAAACTAACAAAACTGTATAAAACAGTATAAAACTATATAAAACTATATAAAACTATATAAAACTATATAAAACTATGTAAAGCTAACAAAACTATATAAACCTATATAAAACTCTATAGAACTATATAAAACTATATAAAACTATATAAAACTATATAAAACTATATAAAACTATATAAAACTAATAAAACTATATAAAACTATATAAAACTCTATAAAACTATATAAAACTATATAAAACTATATAAAGCTAATAAAACTATATAAAACCATTTGAAACTCTATAAAACTATATAAACCTATATAAAACTAAAAAAATTATATAAAACTGTGTAAAACTAAATAAAACGATATAAAACTATATAAGACTAAATAAAACTATATAAAACTCTATAAAACTATATAAAAATATATAAAACTGTATAAAACTAATAAAACCATATAAAACTATATAAAACTATATAAAACTATATAAAACTGTCCGAAACCGTATAAAACTATATAAAACTATATAAAACTATATAAAACTATATAAAACTGTCCGAAACCGTATAAAACTATATAAAACCATATAAAACTATATAAAACTATGTAAAACTATATAAAACTGTATAAAACTCTATAAAACTATATATAACTATACAATACTATATATAACTATACAATACTAACAAAACTATATAAAACTATACAAAACTATATAAACTAACAAAAGTATATAAAACAATTTAAACCTATATAAAACTCTATAGAACAATATAAAACTATATAAAACCATATAAAACTATATAAAACTCTACAAAACTATATAAAACTATATAAAACTGTATAAAACTATATAAAACTATATAAAACTCTATAAAACTAAATAAAACTACAGAAAACTATATGAAACTATATAAAACTATGAAAACTATATAAAACTATGTAAAACTATATAAAACTCTATAATACTCTATAAAACTATATAAAACTATTTAAAACTATATAAAACTATATAAAACTATATAAAACTATATAAAACTATATAAAACTATATGAAACTAACAAAACTGTATAAAACAGTATAAAACTATATAAAACTATATAAAACTATATAATACTATATAAAACTAATAAAACTCTATAGAACTATATATAACTATACAATACTATATATAACTATACAATACTAACAAAACTATATAAAACTATACAAAACTATATAAAACTCTACAAAACTATATAAAACTATATAAAACTGTATAAAACTATATAAAACTATATAAAACTATATAAAACTATATAAAACTATATAAAACTAACAAAACTATATAAAACTGTATAAAGCTATATAAAACTATATAAAACTATATAAAACTATATAAAACTAACAAAACTATATAAACCTATATAAAACTCTATAGAACAATATAAAACTATGTAAAACTATATAAAACTATATAAAACTATATAAAACTGTATAAAATTATATAGAACCATACAAAACTATGTAAAACTATATAAAACTATATAAAACTATATAAAGCTAATAAAACTATGTAAAACTATATAATACTATACAAAACTATATAAAACTATATAGAACCATATAAAACTATATAAAACTATACAAAACTATATAAAACTATATAAAACTATATAAAACTAATAAAACTATATAAAACTATATAAAACTATATAAAACTATATAAAACTCTATAATACTCTATAAAACTATATAAAACTATTGAAAACTATATAAAACTATATAAAACTATATAAAACTATATTAAACTATATAAAACTAACAAAACTGTATAAAACAGTATAAAACTATATAAAACTATATAAAACTATATAAAACTATGTAAAGCTAACAAAACTATATAAACCTATATAAAACTCTATAGAACTATATAAAACTATATAAAACTATATAAAACTATATAAAACTGTATAAAACTATATAGAACCATACAAAACTATGTAAAACTATATAAAACTATATAAAACTATATAAAGCTAATAAAACTATGTAAAACTATATAATACTATACAAAACTATATAAAACTATATAGAACCATATAAAACTATGTCAAACTATATAAAACTAATAGAACTATGACAAACTACATAGGACTAAATAAGACTATGTAAAACTATAACATTCTATTAAAACTATATAAAACTATATAAAACTATATAAAACTATATAAAACTATATAAAACTAATAAAACTATATAAAACTATATAAAACTAATAAAACTATATAAAAGTATATAAAACTCTACAAAACTATATAAAACTATATAAAACTATATAATACTATGTAAAACTATGAAAACTATATAAAACTATATAAAATTCTATAGAAGTATATAAAACTATATAAAACTATATAAAAATATATAAAAGTATATAAAACTATATAAAACTATATAAAACTATATAAAACTATATAAAACTATATAAAACTATATAAAACTATATAAAACTATATAAAACTATACAAAACTATATAAAACTATATAAAACTATATAAAACTAATAAAACTATATAAAACTATATAAAACTATATAAAACTCTATAATACTCTATAAAACTATATAAAACTATTGAAACCTATATAAAACTATATAAAACTATATAAAACTATATAAAACTATATAAAACTATATAAAACTAACAAAACTGTATAAAACTATATAAAACTATATAAAACTATATAAAACTATATAAAACTATATAAAACTATGTAAAGCTAACAAAACTATATAAACCTATATAAAACTCTATAGAACTATATAAAACTATATAAAACTATATAAAACTATATAAAACTGTATAAAACTATATAGAACCATACAAAACTATGTAAAACTATATAAAACTATATAAAACTATATAAAGCTAATAAAACTATGTAAAACTATATAATACTATACAAGACTATATAAAACTATATAAAACTGTCTGAGACTATATAAAACTATATAAAACTATATAGAACTATATAAAACTATATAAAACTATACAAAACTAGATAAAACTATACAAAACTATTTAAAACTATATAAAACTATATAAATCTATATAAAACTAACAAAACTATATAAAACTATGTAAAACTATATAAAACTGTATAAAACTCTACAAAACTATATAAAACTATATACAACTATATAAAACTATATAAAACTATATAAAACTATATAAAGCTAACAAAACTATATAAAACTATGTAAAACTACATAAAACTATATAAAACTCTACAAAACTATATAAAACCATATAAAACTATATAAAACTATATAAAACTATATAAATCTATATAAAGCTAACAAAACTATATAAACCTATATAAAACTCTATAGAACTATATAAAACTATATAAAACTATATAAAACTATATAAAACTATATAAAACTATATGAAACTATATAAAACTAACAAAACTGTATAGAACAGTATAAAACTATATAAAACTATATAAAACTATATAATACTATATAAAACTAATAAAACTATATAAAACTATGTAAAACTCTATAAAACTATATAAAACTATATAAAACTATATAAAACTATATAAAACTAATAAAACTATGTAAAACCATATGAAACTCTATAAAACTGAATAAACCTATATAAAAAAAAAAAACTATATAAAACTATGTAAAACTATATAAAATTATATAAAACTATATAAGACTATATAAAACTATATAAAACTCTATAAAACTATATATAACTATACAAAACTATATATAACTGTACAATACTAACAAAACTAGATAAAACTATACAAAACTATATAAAACTAACAAAACTATATAAAACTATATAAAGCTATATAAAACTATATAAAGCTAACAAAACTATATAAACCTATATAAAGCTCTATAGAACTATATAAAACTATATAAAACTGTATAAAACTATATAAAACTATATAAAACTATATAAAACTAACGAAACTATATAAACCTATATAAAACTCTATAGAACAATATAAAACTATATAAAACCACATAAAACTATATAAAACTCTACAAAACTGTATAAGACTATATAAAACTGTATAAAACTATATAAAACTATATAAAACTCTATAAAACTAAATAAAACTACATAAAACTATATGAAACTATATAAAACTATGAAAACTATATAAATGTATATAAAACTATATAAAACTCTATAATACTCTATAAAACTATATAAAACTATTTAAAACTATATAAAACTATATAAAACTATATAAAACTATATAAAACTATATGAAACTAACAAAACTGTATAAAACAGTATAAAACTATATAAAAATATATAAAACTATATAATACTATATAAAACTAATAAAACTCTATAGAACTATATATAACTATACAATACTATATATACCTATACAATACTAACAAAACTATATAAAACTATACAAAACTATATAAAACTAACAAAACTATATAAAACTATATAATGCTATATAAAACTATATAAAGATAACAAAACTATATAAACCTATATAAAGCTCTATAGAACTATATAAAACTATATAAAACTATATAAAACTATATAAAACTATATAAAACTATATAAAACTATATAAAACTGTATAAAACTATATAAACTATATAAAACTATATAAAAATATATAAAACTATGTAAAACTGTATAATACTATATAAGACTATATAAAACTATATAAAACTATTAAACCTATATAAAACTATATAAAACTATATAAAACTATATAAAACTATATAAAACTAACAAAACTGTATAAAACAGTATAAAACTATATAAAACTATATAAAACTATATAATACTATATAAAACTAATAAAACTATATAAAACTATATAAAAGTAATAAAACTATATAAAACCATATGAAACTCTATAAAACTATATAAACCTATATAAAACTAACAAAACTATATAAAACTATGTAAAACTATTTAAAACTATATAAAACTCTACAAAACTATATAAAACTATATAAAACTATATAAAACTATATAAAACTATATAAAACTAACAAAACTGTATAAAACAGTATAAAACTATATAAAACTATATAAAACTAAATAAAACTATATAAAACTATATAAAACTATATAAAACTATATAAAACTAACAAAACTGTATAAAACAGTATAAAACTATATAAAACTATATAAAACTATATAATACTATATAAAACTAATAAAACTATATAAATCTATATAAAAGTAATAAAACTATATAAAACCATATGAAACTCTATAAAACTATATAAACCTATATAACACTAACAAAACTATATAAAACTATGTAAAACTATTTAAAACTATATAAAACTCTACAAAACTATATAAAACTATATAAAACTATATAAAACTATATAAAACTATATAAAACTATATGAAGCTAACAAAACTATATAAACCTATATAAAACTCTATAGAACTATATAAAACTCTATAGAACTATATAAAACTATATAAAACTATATAAAACTATATAAAACTATATAAAACTAATAAAACTATATAGAACTATATAAAACTCTATAAAACTATATAAACCTATATAAAGCTAAAAAAACTATATAAAACTATATAAAACTATATAAAAACGATATGAAACTATATAAAACTATATAACACTATTTAAAACTATATAAAACTATATAAAACTCAATAAAACTATAGCAAACTACATAAAACTATATAAGACTATATAAAACTGTATAAAACTATATAAACTATATAAAACTATATAAAAATATATAAAACTATGTAAAACTGTATAAAACTATATAAAACTATATAAAACTATATAAAACTATATAAAACTATTTAAAAGTATATAAAACTATATAAAACTATATAAAACTAACAAAACTATATAAAACTGTATAAAACTATATAAAACAATATAAAACGATATAAAACTATATAAAACTATATAAAACTAACAAAACTATATAAACCAATATAAAACTCTATAGAACAATATAAAACTATATAAAACTGTATAAAACTATATAAAACTATATAAAACTCTATAAAACAAAATAAAACTGCATAAAACTATATGAAACTATATAAAACTATGAAAACTATATAAAACTATATAAAACTATTTAAAACTCTATAATACTCTATAAAACTATATAAAACTATTTAAAACTATATAAAACTATATAAAACTATATAAAACTAATAAAACTATATAAAACTATATAAAACTATATAAAACTCTATAATACTCTATAAAACTATATAAAACTATTGAAAACTATATAAAACTATATAAAACTATATAAAACTATATAAAACTATATAAAACTATATAAAACTAACAAAACTGTATAAAACAGTATAAAACTATATAAAACTATATAAAACTATATAAAACTATGTAAAGCTAACAAAACTATATAAACCTATATAAAACTCTATAGAACTATATAAAACTATATAAAACTATATAAAACTATATAAACCTGTATAAAACTATATAGAACCATACAAAACTATGTAAAACTATATAAAACTATATAAAACTATATAAAGCTAATAAAACTATGTAAAACTATATAATACTATACAAAACTATATAAAACTATATAGAACCATATAAAACTATGTCAAACTATATAAAACTAATAGAACTATGACAAACTACATAGGACTAAATAAGACTATGTAAAACTATAACATTCTATTAAAACTATATAAAACTATATAAAACTATATAAAACTATATAAAACTAATAAAACTATATAAAACTATATAAAACTAATAAAACTATATTAAAGTATATAATACTCTACAAAACTATATAAAACTATATAAAACTATATAATACTATGTAAAACTATGAAAACTATATAAAACTATATAAAATTCTATAGAAGTATATAAAACTATATAAAACTATATAAAAATATATAAAACTATATAAAACTATATAAAACTATATAAAACTATATAAAACTATATAAAACTATATAAAACTATATGAAACTATATAAAACTATATAAAACTATATAAAACTATACAAAACTATATAAAACTATATAAAACTATATAAAACTAATAAAACTATATAAAACTATATAAAACTATATAAAACTCTATAATACTCTATAAAACTATATAAAACTATTGAAAACTATATAAAACTATATAAAACTATATAAAACTATATAAAACTATATAAAACTAACAAAACTGTATAAAACAGTATAAAACTATATAAAACTATATAAAACTATATAAAACTATATAAAACTATGTAAAGCTAACAAAACTATATAAACCTATATAAAACTCTATAGAACTATATAAAACTATATACAACTATATAAAACTATATAAAACTGTATAAAACTATATAGAACCATACAAAACTATGTAAAACTATATAAAACTATATAAAACTATATAAAGCTAATAAAACTATGTAAAACTATATAATACTATACAAAACTATATAAAACTATATAGAACCATATAAAACTATGTCAAACTATATAAAACTAATAGAACTATGACAAACTACATAGGACTAAATAAGACTATGTAAAACTATAACATTCTATTAAAACTATATAAAACATATATAAAACTATAAAACTATGTAAAACTAATAAAACTATATAAAACTATAAAACTAATAAAACTATATAAAAGTATATAAAATTCTACAAAACTATATAAAACTATATAAAACTATATAATACTATGTAAAACTATGAAAACTATATAAAACTATATAAATTCTATAGAAGTATATAAAACTATATAAAACTATATAAAAATATATAAAACTATATAAAACTATATAAAACTATATAAAACTATATAAAACTATATAAAAACTATATAAAACTATATAAAACTATATAAAACTATATAAAACTATGTAAAACTATATAAAACTATATAAAACTATATAAAACTATACAAAACTATATAAAACTATATAAAACTATATAAAACTAATAAAACTATATAAAACTATATAAAACTATATAAAACTCTATAATACTCTATAAAACTATATAAAACTATTGAAAACTATATAAAACTATATAAAAACTATATAAAACTATATAAACCTATATAAAACTAAAAAAATTATATAAAACTGTGTAAAACTAAATAAAACGATATAAAACTATATAAGACTAAATAAAACTATATAAAACTCTATAAAACTATATAAAAATATATAAAACTGTATAAAACTAATAAAACCATATAAAACTATATAAAACTATATAAAACTATATAAAACTATATAAAACTATATAAAACTGTCCGAAACCGTATAAAACTATATAAAACTATATAAAACTATATAAAACTATATAAAACTATATAAAACTGTCCGAAACCGTATAAAACTATATAAAACTATATAAAACTATATAAAACTAACAAAACTATATGAAACTATGTAAAACTATATAAAACTGTATAAAACTCTACAAAACTATATAAAACTATATAAAACTATATAAAACTATATAAAACTATATAAAACTATATAAAGCTAACAAAACTATATAAAACTATGTAAAACTACATAAAACTATATAAAACTCTACAAAACTATATAAAACCATACAAAACTATATAAAACTATATAAAACTATATAAATCTATATAAAGCTAACAAAACTATATAAACCTATATAAAACTCTATAGAACTATATAAAACTATATAAAACCATATAAAACTATATAAAACTCTACAAAACTATATAAAACTATATAACTCTATATAAACCTATATAAAACTATCAAAACTATATAAACCTATATAAAACTCTATAGAACAATATGAAACTATATAAAACCATATAAAACTATATAAAACTCTACAAAACTATATAAAACTATATAAAACTGTATAAAACTATATAAAAACGATATGAAACTATATAAAACTATATAAAACTGTCCGAAACCGTATAAAACTATATAAAACTATATAAAACTACATAAAACTATATGATACTATATAAAACTATACAAAACTATATAAAACTAACAAAACTATATAAAACTATATAAAACTATATAAAACGATATAAAGCTAACAAAACTATATAAAACCATTTGAAACTCTATAAAACTATATAAACCTATATAAAGCTAAAAATACTATATAAAACTATATAAAACTATATAAAAACGATATGAAACTATATAAAACTATATAAAAACTGTCCGAAACCGTATAAAACTATATAAAACTATATAAAACTATATAAAACTATATAAAACTCAATAAAACTATAGCAAACTACATAAAACTATATAAAACTATATAAAACTGTATAAAACTATATAAACTATATAAAACTATATAAAAATATATGAAACTATGTAAAACTGTATAAAACTATATAAAACTATATAAAACTATATAAAACTATATAAAACTATATAAAACTATTTAAAAGTATATAAAACTATATAAAACTATATAAAACTAACAAAACTATATAAAACTGTATAAAACTATATAAAACAATATAAAACTATATAAAACTATATAAAACTATATAAAACTAACAAAACTATATAAACCAATATAAAACTCTATAGAACAATATAAAACTATGTAAAACTATATAACTATATAAAACTATATAAAACTGTATAAAACTATATAGAACCATACAAAACTATGTAAAACTATATAAAACTGTATAAAACTATATAAAGCTAATAAAACTATGTAAAACTATATAATACTATACAAAACTATATAAAACTATATAGAACCATATAAAACTATGTCAAACTATATAAAACTAATAGAACTATGACAAACTACATGGGACTAAATAAAACTATGTAAAACTATAACATTCTATTAAAAACTATATAAAACTATATAAAACTATATAAAACTACATAAAACTAATAACAACTATATAAAACTATATAAAACTCTATAATACTCTATAAAACTATATAAAACTATTGAAAACTATATAAAACTATATAAAACCATATAAAACTATATAAAACTATATAAAACTATATAAAACTATATAAAACTGTATAAAACTATATAAAACTATATAAAACTATATAAAACTATATAAAACTATATAAAACTATGAAAACTATATAAAACTATATAAAACTATTTAAAACTCTATAATACTCTATAAAACTATATAAAACTATTTAAAACTATATAAAACCATATAAAACTATATAAAACTATATAAAACTATTTGAAACTAACAAAACTGTATAAAACAGTATAAAACTATATAAAACTATATAAAACTATATAATACTATATAAAACTAATAAAACTATATAAAGCTATATAAAACTATATAAAACTATATAAAGCTAACAAAACTATATAAACCTATATAAAACTCTATAGAAATATATAAAACTATATAAAACTATATAAACCTATGTAAAACTCTATAGAACAATATAAAACTATATAAAACCATATAAAACTATATAAAACTCTACAAAACTATATAAAACTATATAAAACTATTTAAAACTCTATAAAACTAAATAAAACTATATAAACCTATATAAAACTATATAAAACTATATAAAACTATATAAAACTAACAAAACTGTATAAAACAGTATAAAACTATATAAAACTATATAAAACTTTATAATACTATATAAAACTAATAAAACTATATAAAACTATATAAAAGTAATAAAACTATATAAAACCATATGAAACTCTATAAAACTATATAAACCTATATAAAACTAACAAAACTATACAAAACTATGTAAAACAATTTAAAACTATATAAAACTCTACAAAACTATATAAAACTATATAAAACTATATAAAACTATATAAAACTATATAAAACTATATAAAACTATATAAAGCTAACAAAACTATATAAACCTATATAAAACTCTATAGAACTATATAAAACTATATAAAACTATATAAAACTATATAAAACTATATAAAACTATATAAAACTAATAAAACTATATAGAACTATATAAAACTCTATAAGACTATATAAAACTATATAAAACTATATAAAGCTAATAAAACTATATAAAACCATTTGAAACTCTATAAAACTATATAAACCTATATAAAACTAAAAAAACTATATAAAACTATGTAAAACTATATAAAACGATATGAAACTATGTAAAACTATATAAAACTGTCCGAAACCGTATAAAACTATATAAAACTATATAAAACTATATAAAACTATATAAAACTGTATAAAACTATATAAACTATATAAAACTATATAAAAATATATAGAACTATGTAAAACTATATAAAACTATATAAAACTATATAAAACTATATAAAAACGATATGAAACTATATAAAACTATATAAAACTGTCCGAAACCGTATAAAACTATATAAAACTATATAAAACTATATAAAACTATATAAAACTCAATAAAACTATAGCAAACTATATAAAACTATATAAAACTATATAAAACTATATAAAACTATATAAAACTATTTAAAAGTATATCAAACTATATAAAACTATATAAAACTAACAAAACTATATAAAACTGTATAAAACTATATAAAAAAATATAAAACTATATAAAACTATATAAAAATATATAAAACTAACAAAACTATATAAACCAATATAAAACTCTATAGAACAATATAAAACTATGTAAAACTATATAACTATATAAAACTATATAAAACTGTATAAAACTATATAGAACCATACAAAACTATGTAAAACTATATAAAACTATATAAAACTATATAAAGCTAATAAAACTATGTAAAACTATATAATACTATACAAAACTATATAAAACTATATAGAACCATATAAAACTATGTCAAACTATATAAAACTAATAGAACTATGACAAACTACATGGGACTAAATAAAACTATGTAAAACTATAACATTCTATTAAAACTATATAAAACTATATAAAACTATATAAAACTATATAAAACTATATAAAACTATATAAAACTATATAAAACTGTATAAAACTATATAAAACTATATAAAACTATATAAAACTATATAAAACTATATAAAACTATGAAAACTATATAAAACTATATAAAACTATTTAAAACTCTATAATACTCTATAAAACTATATAAAACTATTTAAAACTATATAAAACCATATAAAACTATATAAAACTATATAAAACTATTTGAAACTAACAAAACTGTATAAAACAGTATAAAAACTATATAAAACTATATAAAACTATATAATACTATATAAAACTAATAAAACTATATAAAGCTATATAAAACTATATAAAACTATATAAAGCTAACAAAACTATATAAACCTATATAAAACTCTATAGAAATATATAAAACTATATAAAACTATATAAACCTATGTAAAACTCTATAGAACAATATAAAACTATATAATAACCATATAAAACTATATAAAACTCTACAAAACTATATAAAACTATATAAAACTATTTAAAAACTCTATAAAACTAAATAAAACTATATAAACCTATATAAAACTATATAAAACTATATAAACTAACAAAACTGTATAAAACAGTATAAAACTATATAAAACTATATAAAACTTTATAATACTATATAAAACTAATAAAACTATATAAAACTATATAAAAGTAATAAAACTATATAAAACCATATGAAACTCTATAAAACTATATAAACCTATATAAAACTAACAAAACTATACAAAACTATGTAAAACAATTTAAAACTATATAAAACTCTACAAAACTATATAAAACTATATAAAACTATATAAAACTATATAAAACTATATAAAACTATATAAAGCTAACAAAACTATATAAACCTATATAAAACTCTATAGAACTATATAAAACTATATAAAACTATATAAAACTATATAAAACTAATAAAACTATATAGAACTATATAAAACTCTATAAGACTATATAAAACTATATAAAACTATATAAAGCTAATAAACTATATAAAACCATTTGAAACTCTATAAAACTATATAAACCTATATAAAACTAAAAAAACTATATAAAACTATGTAAAACTATATAAAACGTTATGAAACTATGTAAAACTATATAAAACTGTCCGAAACCGTATAAAACTATATAAAACTATATAAAACTATATAAAACTGTATAAAACTATATAAACTATATAAAACTATATAAAAATATATAGAACTATGTAAAACTGTATAAAACTGTATAAAACTATATAAAACTATATAAAACTATATAAAACTATATAAAACTATTTAAAAGTATATAAAACTATATAAAACTATATAAAACTAACAAAACTATATAAAACTGTATAAAACTATATAAAACTATATAAAACTATATAAAACTATATAAAACTAACAAAACTATATAAACCAATATAAAACTCTATAGAACAATATAAAACTATGTAAAACTATATAAAACTATATAAAACTATATAAAACTGTATAAAACTATATAGAACCCATACAAAACTATGTAAAACTATATAAAACTATATAAAACTATATAAAGCTAATAAAACTATGTAAAACTATATAATACTATACAAAACTATATAAAACCATATAGAAACCATATAAAACTATGTCAAACTATATAAAACTAATAGAACTATGACAAACTACATAGGACTAAATAAGACTATGTAAAACTATAACATTCTATTAAAACTATATAAAACTATATAAAACTATATAAAACTAATAAAACTATATAAAAGTATATAAAACTCTACAAAACTATATAAAACTATATAAAACTATATAATACTATGTAAAACTATGAAAACTATATAAAACTATATAAAATTCTATAGAAGTATATAAAACCATATAAAACTATATAAAAATATATAAAACTATATAAAACTATATAAAACTATATAAAACTATATAAAACTATATAAAACTATATAAAACTATATAAAACTATATAAAACTATATAAAACTATATAAAACTATACAAAACTATATAAAACTATATAAAACTATATAATACTAATATAACTATATAAAACTATATAAAACTATATAAAACTCTATAATACTCTATAAAACTATATAAAACTATTGAAAACTATATAAAACTATATAAAACTATATAAAACTATATAAAACTATATAAAACTAACAAAACTGTATAAAACAGTATAAAACTATATAAAACTATATAAAACTATATAAAACTATGTAAAGATAACAAAACTATATAAACCTATATAAAACTCTATAGAACTATATAAAACTATATAAAACTATATAAAACTATATAAAACTGTATAAAACTATATAGAACCATACAAAACTATGTAAAACTATATAAAACTATATAAAACTATATAAAGCTAATAAAACTATGTAAAACTATATAATACTATACAAAACTATATAAAACTATATAGAACCATATAAAACTATGTCAAACTATATAAAACTAATAGAACTATGACAAACTACATACGACTAAATAAGACTATGTAAAACTGTAACATTCTATTAAAACTATATAAAACTATATAAAACTATATAAAACTATATAAAACTAATAAAACTATATAAAACTATATAAAATTCTATAGAAGTATATAAAACTATATAAAACTATATAAAAATATATAAAACTATATAAAACTATATAAAACTATATAAAACTATATAAAACTATATAAAACTATATAAAACTATATAAAACTATATAAAACTATATAAAACTATATAAAACTATACAAAACTATATAAAACTATATAAAACTATATAAAACTAATAAAACTATATAAAACTATATAAAACTATATAAAACTCTATAATACTCGATAAAACTATATAAAACTATTGAAAACTATATAAAACTATATAAAACTATATAAAACTATATAAAACTATATAAAACTATATAAACCTATGTAAAACTCTATAGAACAATATAAAACTATATAAAACCATATAAAACTATATAAAACTCTACAAAACTATATAAAACTATATAAAACTATTTAAAACTCTATAAAACTAAATAAAACTATATAAACCTTTATAAAACTATATAAAACTATATAAAACTAACAAAACTGTATAAAACAGTATAAAACTATATATAACTATATAAAACTTTATAATACTATATAAAACTAATAAAACTATATAAAACTATATAAAAGTAATAAAACTATATAAAACCATTTGAAACTCTATAAAACTATATAAACCTATATAAAACTAAAAAAACTATATAAAACTATGTAAAACTATATAAAACGATATGAAACTATGTAAAACTATATAAAACTGTCCGAAACCGTATAAAACTATATAAAACTATATAAAACTATATAAAACTGTATAAAACTATATAAACTATATAAAACTATATAAAAATATATAGAACTATGTAAAACTGTATAAAACTATATAAAACTATATAAAACTATATAAAACTATATAAAACTATATAAAACTATTTAAAAGTATATAAAACTATATAAAAACTATATAAAACTAACAAAACTATATAAAACTGTATAAAACTATATAAAACTATATAAAACTATATAAAACTATATAAAACTAACAAAACTATATAAACCAATATAAAACTCTATAGAACAATATAAAACTATGTAAAACTATATAAAACTATATAAAACTATATAAAACTGTATAAAACTATATAGAACCATACAAAACTATGTAAAACTATATAAAACTATATAAAACTATATAAAGCTAATAAAACTATGTAAAACTATATAATACTATACAAAACTATATAAAACCATATAGAACCATATAAAACTATGTCAAACTATATAAAACTAATAGAACTATGACAAACTACATACGACTAAATAAGACTATGTAAAACTGTAACATTCTATTAAAACTATATAAAACTATATAAAACTATATAAAACTATATAAAACTAATAAAACTATATAAAACTATATAAAATTCTATAGAAGTATATAAAACTATATAAAACTATATAAAAATATATAAAACTATATAAAACTATATAAAACTATATAAAACTATATAAAACTATATAAAACTATATAAAACTATATAAAACTATATAAAACTATATAAAACTATATAAAACTATATAAAACTATACAAAACTATATAAAACTATATAAAACTATATAAAACTAATAAAACTATATAAAACTATATAAAACTATATAAAACTCTATAATACTCTATAAAACTATATAAAACTATTGAAAACTATATAAAACTATATAAAACTATATAAAACTATATAAAACTATATAAAACTATATAAACCTATGTAAAACTCTATAGAACAATATAAAACTATATAAAACCATATAAAACTATATAAAACTCTACAAAACTATATAAAACTATATAAAACTATTTAAAACTCTATAAAACTAAATAAAACTATATAAACCTTTATAAAACTATATAAAACTATATAAAACTAACAAAACTGTATAAAACAGTATAAAACTATATATAACTATATAAAACTTTATAATACTATATAAAACTAATAAAACTATATAAAACTATATAAAAGTAATAAAACTATATAAAACCATATGAAACTCTATAAAACTATATAAACCTATATAAAACTAACAAAACTATACAAAACTATGTAAAACAATTTAAAACTATATAAAACTCTACAAAACTATATAAAACTATATAAAACTATATAAAACTATATAAAACTATATAAAACTATATAAAGCTAACAAAACTATATAAACCTATATAAAACTCTACAGAACTATATAAAACTATATAAAACTATATAAAACTATATAAAACTATATAAAACTATATAAAACTAATAAAACTATATAGAACTATATAAAACTCTATAAAACTATATAAAACTATATAAAACTATATAAAACTATATAAAACTATATAAAACTATATAAAACTATATAAAACTATACAAAACTATATAAAACTATATAAAACTATATAAAACTAATAAAACTATATAAAACTATATAAAACTATATAAAACTCTATAATACTCTATAAAACTATATAAAACTATTGAAAACTATATAAAACTATATAAAACTATACAAAACTATATAAAACTATATAAAACTAACAAAACTGTATAAAACAGTATAAAACTATATAAAACTATATAAAACTATATAAAACTATATAAAACTATGTAAAGCTAACAAAACTATATAAACCTATATAAAACTCTATAGAACTATATAAAACTATATAAAACTATATAAAACTATATAAACCTATGTAAAACTCTATGGAACAATATAAAACTATATAAAACCATATAAAACTATATAAAACTCTACAAAACTATATAAAACTATATAAAACTATTTAAAACTCTATAAAACTAAATAAAACTATATAAACCTATATAAAACTATATAAAACTATATAAAACTAACAAAACTGTATAAAACAGTATAAAACTATATATAACTATATAAAACTTTATAATACTATATAAAACTAATAAAACTATATAAAACTATATAAAAGTAATAAAACTATATAAAACCATATGAAACTCTATAAAACTATATAAACCTATATAAAACTAACAAAACTATACAAAACTATATAAAACTATATAAAACTATATAAAACTATATAAAACTATATAAAACTATATAAAGCTAACAAAACTATATAAACCTATATAAAACTCTATAGAACTATATAAAACTATATAAAACTATATAAAACTATATAAAACTATATAAAACTATATAAAACTAATAAAACTATATAGAACTATATAAAACTCTATAAAACTATATAAAACTATATAAAACTATATAAAGCTAATAAAACTATATAAAACCATTTGAAACTCTATAAAACTATATAAACCTATATAAAACTAAAAAAACTATATAAAACTATGTAAAACTATATAAAACGATATGAAACTATGTAAAACTATATAAAACTGTCCGAAACCGTATAAAACTATATAAAACTATATAAAACTATATAATACTATGTAAAACTATGAAAACTATATAAAACTATATAAAATTCTATAGAAGTATATGAAACTATATAAAACTATATAAAAATATATAAAACTATATAAAACTATATAAAACTATATAAAACTATATAAAACTATATAAAACTATATAAAACTATATAAAACTATATAAAACTATATAAAACTATACAAAACTATATAAAACTATATAAAACTATATAAAACTAATATAACTATATAAAACTATATAAAACTATATAAAACTCTATAATACTCTATAAAACTATATAAAACTATTGAAAACTATATAAAACTATATAAAACTATATAAAACTATATAAAACTATATAAAACTAACAAAACTGTATAAAACAGTATAAAACTATATAAAACTATATAAAACTATATAAAACTATGTAAAGCTAACAAAACTATATAAACCTATATAAAACTCTATAGAACTATATAAAACTATATAAAACTATATAAAACTATATAAAACTGTATAAAACTATATAGAACCATACAAAACTATGTAAAACTATATAAAACTATATAAAACTATATAAAGCTAATAAAACTATGTAAAACTATATAATACTATACAAAACTATATAAAACTATATAGAACCATATAAAACTATGTCAAACTATATAAAACTAATAGAACTATGACAAACTACATAGGACTAAATAAGACTATGTAAAACTATAACATTCTATTAAAACTATATAAAACTATATAAAACTATATAAAACTATATAAAACTAATAAAACTATATAAAACTATATAAAACTAATAAAACTATATAAAAGTATATAAAACTCTACAAAACTATATAAAACTATATAAAACTATATAATACTATGTAAAACTATGAAAACTATATAAAACTATATAAAATTCTATAGAAGTATATAAAACTATATAAAACTATATAAAAATATATAAAACTATATAAAACTATATAAAACTATATAAAACTATATAAAACTATATAAAACTATATAAAACTAATAAAACTATATAAAACTATATAAAACTATATAAAACTATATAAAACTATATAAAACTATATAAAACTATATAAAACTATATAAAACTATACAAAACTATATAAAACTAACAAAACTGTATAAAACAGTATAAAACTATATAAAACTATATAAAACTATATAAAACTATATAAAACTATGTAAAGCTAACAAAACTATATAAACCTATATAAAACTCTATAGAACTATATAAAACTATATAAAACTATATAAAACTATATAAAACTGTATAAAACTATATAGAACCATACAAAACTATGTAAAACTATATAAAACTATATAAAACTATATAAAGCTAATAAAACTATGTAAAACTATATAATACTATACAAAACTATATAAAACTATATAGAACCATATAAAACTATGTCAAACTATATAAAACTAATAGAACTATGACAAACTACATAGGACTAAATAAGACTATGTAAAACTATAACATTCTATTAAAACTATATAAAACTATATAAAACTATATAAAACTATATAAAACTAATAAAACTATATAAAACTATATAAAACTAATAAAACTATATAAAAGTATATAAAACTCTACAAAACTATATAAAACTATATAAAACTATATAATACTATGTAAAACTATGAAAACTATATAAAACTATATAAAATTCTATAGAAGTATATAAAACTATATAAAACTATATAAAAATATATAAAACTATATAAAACTATATAAAACTATATAAAACTATATAAAACTATATAAAACTATATAAAACTATATAAAACTATATAAACCTATATAAAACTATATAAAACTATATAAAACTATATAAAACTATACAAAACTATATAAAACTATATAAAACTATAAAAAACTAATAAAACTATATAAAACTATATAAAGCTATATAAAACTCTATAATACTCTATAAAACTATATAAAACTATTGAAAACTATATAAAACTATATAAAACTATATAAAACTATATAAAACTATATAAAACTATATAAAACTAACAAAACTGTATAAAACAGTATAAAACTATATAAAACTATATAAAACTATATAAAACTATATAAAACTATGTAAAGCTAACAAAACTATATAAACCTATATAAAACTCTATAGAACTATATAAAACTATATAAAACTATATAAAACTATATAAACCTATGTAAAACTCTATAGAACAATATAAAACTATATAAAACCATATAAAACTATATAAAACTCTACAAAACTATATAAAACTATATAAAACTATTTAAAACTCTATAAAACTAAATAAAACTATATAAACCTATATAAAACTATATAAAACTATATAAAACTAACAAAACTGTATAAAACAGTATAAAACTATATATAACTATATAAAACTTTATAATACTATATAAAACTAATAAAACTATATAAAACTATATAAAAGTAATAAAACTATATAAAACCATATGAAACTCTATAAAACTATATAAACCTATATAAAACTAACAAAACTATACAAAACTATGTAAAACAATTTAAAACTATATAAAACTCTACAAAACTATATAAAACTATATAAAACTATATAAAACTATATAAAACTATATAAAACTATATAAAGCTAACAAAACTATATAAACCTATATAAAACTCTATAGAACTATATAAAACTATATAAAACTATATAAAACTATATAAAACTATATAAAACTATATAAAACTATATAAAACTAATAAAACTATATAGAACTATATAAAACTCTATAAAACTATATAAAACTATATAAAACTATATAAAACTATATAAAACTATATAAAACTATATAAAACTATACAAAACTATATAAAACTATATAAAACTATATAAAACTAATAAAACTATATAAAACTATATAAAACTATATAAAACTCTATAATACTCTATAAAACTATATAAAACTATTGAAAACTATATAAAACTATATAAAACTATATAAAACTATATAAAACTATATAAAACTAACAAAACTGTATAAAACAGTATAAAACTATATAAAACTATATAAAACTATATAAAACTATATAAAACTATATAAAACTATATAAAACTATATAAACCTATGTAAAACTCTATAGAACAATATAAAACTATATAAAACCATATAAAACTATATAAAACTCTACAAAACTATATAAAACTATATAAAACTATTTAAAGCTCTATAAAACTAAATAAAACTATATAAACCTATATAAAACTATATAAAACTATATAAAACTAACAAAACTGTATAAAACAGTATAAAACTATATATAACTATATAAAACTTTATAATACTATATAAAACTAATAAAACTATATAAAACTATATAAAAGTAATAAAACTATATAAAACCATATGAAACTCTATAAAACTATATAAACCTATATAAAACTAACAAAACTATACAAAACTATATAAAACTATATAAAACTATATAAAACTATATAAAACTATATAAAGCTAACAAAACTATATAAACCTATATAAAACTCTATAGAACTATATAAAACTATATAAAAACTATATAAAACTATATAAAACTATATAAAACTATATAAAACTAATAAAACTATATAGAACTATATAAAACTCTATAAAACTATATAAAACTATATAAAACTATATAAAGCTAATAAAACTATATAAAACCATTTGAAACTCTATAAAACTATATAAACCTATATAAAACTAAAAAAACTATATAAAACTATGTAAAACTATATAAAACGATATGAAACTATGTAAAACTATATAAAACTGTCCGAAACCGTATAAAACTATATAAAACTATAGAAAACTATATAAAACTGTATAAAACTATATAAACTATATAAAACTATATAAAAATATATAAAACTATGTAAAACTGTATAAAACTATATAAAACTATATAAAACTATATAAAACTATATAAAACTATATAAAACTATTTAAAAGTATATAAAACTATATAAAACTATATAAAACTAACAAAACTATATAAAACTGTATCAAACTATATAAAACTGTATCAAACTATATAAAACTATATAAAACTATATAAAACTATATAAAACTAACAAAACTATATAAACCAATATAAAACACTATAGAACAATATAAAACTATGTAAAACTATATAAAACTATATAAAACTATATAAAACTGTATAAAACTATATAGAACCATACAAAACTATGTAAAACTATATAAAACTATATAAAACTATATAAAGCTAATAAAACTATGTAAAACTATATAATACTATACAAAACTATATAAAACTATATAGAACCATATAAAACTATGTCAAACTATATAAAACTAATAGAACTATGACAAACTACATAGGACTAAATAAGACTATGTAAAACTATAACATTCTATTAAAACTATATAAAACTATATAAAACTATATAAAACTATATAAAACTAATAAAACTATATAAAACTATATAAAACTAATAAAACTATATAAAAGTATATAAAACTCTACAAAACTATATAAAACTATATAAAACTATATAATACTATGTAAAACTATGAAAACTATATAAAACTATATAAAATTCTATAGAAGTATATGAAACTATATAAAACTATATAAAAATATATAAAACTATATAAAACTATATAAAACTATATAAAACTATATAAAACTATATAAAACTATATAAAACTATATAAAACTATATAAAACTATATAAAACTATACAAAACTATATAAAACTATATAAAACTATATAAAACTAATATAACTATATAAAACTATATAAAACCTTATAAAACTCTATAATACTCTATAAAACTATATAAAACTATTGAAAACTATATAAAACTATATAAAACTATATAAAACTATATAAAACTATATAAAACTAACAAAACTGTATAAAACAGTATAAAACTATATAAAACTATATAAAACTATATAAAACTATGTAAAGCTAACAAAACTATATAAACCTATATAAAACTTTATAGAACTATATAAAACTATATAAAACTATATAAAACTATATAAAACTGTATAAAACTATATAGAACCATACAAAACTATGTAAAACTATATAAAACTATATAAAACTATATAAAGCTAATAAAACTATGTAAAACTATATAATACTATACAAAACTATATAAAACTATATAGAACCATATAAAACTATGTCAAACTATATAAAACTAATAGAACTATGACAAACTACATACGACTAAATAAGACTATGTAAAACTATAACATTCTATTAAAACTATATAAAACTATATAAAACTATATAAAACTATATAAAACTAATAAAACTATATAAAACTATATAAAATTCTATAGAAGTATATAAAACTATATAAAACTATATAAAAATATATAAAACTATATAAAACTATATAAAACTATATAAAACTATATAAAACTATATAAAACTATATAAAACTATATAAAACTATATAAAACTATATAAAACTATATAAAACTATACAAAACTATATAAAACTATATAAAACTATATAAAACTAATAAAACTATATAAAACTATATAAAACTATATAAAACTCTATAATACTCTATAAAACTATATAAAACTATTGAAAACTATATAAAACTATATAAAACTATATAAAACTATATAAAACTATATAAAACTAACAAAACTGTATAAAACAGTATAAAACTATATAAAACTATATAAAACTATATAAAACTATATAAAACTATGTAAAGCTAACAAAACTATATAAACCTATATAAAACTCTATAGAACTATATAAAACTATATAAAACTATATAAAACTATATAAAACTGTATAAAACTATATAGAACCATACAAAACTATGTAAAACTATATAAAACTATATAAAACTATATAAAGCTAATAAAACTATGTAAAACTATATAATACTATACAAAACTATATAAAACTATATAGAACCATATAAAACTATGTCAAACTATATAAAACTAATAGAACTATGACAAACTACATAGGACTAAATAAGACTATGTAAAACTATAACATTCTATTAAAACTATATAAAACTATATAAAACTATATAAAACTATATAAAACTAATAAAACTATATAAAACTATATAAA